>NW_027305761.1:0-62000 GCF_039555335.1 Amphiura filiformis | reverse complement strand
ACCAATCAGCATGGTTCTTACAAAAACGGTTCGGAATCATGTGACGTCACTTCCTAAGCGTGTGACCTATGACAGTTAATCGATATATCGGCAAAGTTGAACCAATCAGGATTCTAGTAAATGACGTCATCTGGAAGACGGACTGCATTTAAGAAAGTTAAAAATCAGTGTCAACAAAACAGTCCATAATTGGGGCAGAAAGTGGAGTATTTCCACGATTGTGCCCAGCGAGCAGCACGCACAGGTACGTCTAAACTTCCTTTACTTCCTTTTAAATGCAGTCGCATGGTTGGTTAATTAAAAAACTCTAAATTCACGAGTCTTATCTTTAAATATTTACATGTTTTAAAATGCCAACGCAATGGCAATGACAATGTGACGTGACATGCAATGCCTGTCCTGATGCATGCATGATGACCGGGATTCGACCTAGTACAGGGAACCCTCAACCTCAGATCGAGCATGTTATGTAGCTCTGCACAATGGGCAATTAACGGACAATTAAATAGGGCAGCCTGTTTGTGTGGAGGGAGTGGAACCAAACTGGCTGCAGAGAGACTACTTTGACCCATCTGTGTGATCATAATTTTGCTTGTGGCATAGACTTCATAAGGCCGTACTGTATTTCTTTTCAAAATTTTTCATTTGGAAAATCATATTCTTTAAAACTTACATAACATAAATGTCATCCCTTTCCAACATTTAAGGGGGTACTACACCCCTGGCCAATTTTGTGCATATTTTTACATTTTTCGCAAATAATATAGCACATTCGTGACACGTAAGATGTATGTATATTATAGGGGCTAGGACTACAACTACTGTACTGAAAATTCAGCAACTCAAAGCAAGTAGTTATTGATTTATTGATCAAATATTGGTTTTCCCTCATTTTTGACTGTAACTCCATAACTGTTGTCTGTGCTGAAATAAAATTTCCAGTGCAGTAGTTGTAGTCCTTGCCCCTACAGGGTGTCCCAGAATGATTTGTACCGTGTTTGCAAAAAAAAATAACTAAAAATAGAAGACGGACAGTGTATCTATTTTTGATACCAGTATTATAATGTTGGACATGTCTCCTACTTATTCTGTTAATTTCAGCACGCTACCTTTATTTGTTTTGGCGTGTCATGCAATAATGTAAAATCGATGAAAAATGACTTGCATACCTTTGAAAAATGGCACGATACGATTAAATGAAGAACGTGGGATGTTTGGCACAGCATTTCGACGACAACTACTGTTGGGGTCACGCCTTAAAGCTTGCCGGACAGCTGCAATGTTCGCTCTAGTTCTTACAGTCTTACGAGCACCTGAAGCTTCACTCTGCCGATTCCTGACAGTTCCGTGCTCGTCAAACTTCTTTACGTTATACACTATCGTCGAATGAATCTTCTTTGCGTCTCAACATAGCTGCCGGTTTGCCAGTAAGTTTTTGAAAGAAATCCACGCTACTGTACAGTAAATTAAGGAGCCGTCTTTTCTGTACCACAACCAGTTCGATCTCTGCAAGCATTTCAAAAGACATGGACCTCACACCACATTAACTATATTTAAAACTACCGCCAAAGAGAGAATGGGATTAGGCCACAAATCCTTAATTCCATATAATGATTGCTTCGTAACGTCATAAATAATAGATAGATATCGACTATTTAGTGGAAATATGAACAGGGCACAACTAATATACCTGCATAACTTTTTCCAAATAACTTTGTGCTGAACGGTTAGTAATGTTACAGATTTTCAAAATAAACACAGCCAAAAAAGAAAGTCTCCAGTAGTGCCATCCCCATTTAATCAGATTCGGATGAGTTTATGGCAAAATAATTTATATAATAATTTTCGATACACCTTCCTGCGAAGATTGATACCAAATTTGATATCAAAAGTTTAATCATCATGAGCAAAGGAGCCGTTGTTTGGAAATTCGTGCAATTTTAAAAATGACAAATTACGAATTGACCACGCAAAAATCAATGCATGGTATCAGCTTATTATGTGGCCTGAAGCATGCCCGTACAGGAATCATTGTACACTTGCCTGCGCACAATTGAAAGAGCGGGGTATTTGATTTGCATTTTGAAATGCATGGGCAAACCTTTAAGGGGGTACTACACCCCTGCCCAATTTGTGCCCATTTTGCATTTTTCTCAAAAATTATAGCGCATTGGGGACAAGTAAGATATGTATATTATAGGGGCAAGGACTACAACTACTGCACTGGAAATTTTATTTCAGCACAGACAACAGTTGTGGAGTTACAGTCAAAAATGAGGAAAACCAATATTTGATCAATAAATCAATAACTACTTGCTTTGAGTTGCTGAATTTTCAGTACAGTAGTTGTAGTCCTTGCCCCTATAATATACATATCTTACTTGTCACCAATGTGCTATAATTTTGAGAAAAATGCAAAAATAGGCACAAAATTGGACAGGAGTGTAGTACCCCCTTAACCTGCCGGCCTATTCAGGCGACGTAATTCTTGGCACTCACGCTAGCTCTGCTACGTGATACAATTCCCTATGTCATTTTTAAAATTGCATGAATTTCCAAACAAATGTTTCTATGCTCACGATGATTAAACTTTTGATATTAAATTTGGTATCAATCTTCGAAGGAGAGTGTATAGAAAATTATTATATAAATTATTTTGCCATAAACTCATCAGAATCTGATTAAATGGGGATGGAACTACTGGAGACTTTCTTTTTTGGCTGTGTTTAGGTTGCGTTGTCAAAACTTAGAATTCACCATTTTTACGCAATCTTCTATAACTTCTACTAGAAACATCCAATTTTTAAAATCTAAAAAATCTGAGAAAGCTAAATATATGTAGAACTAAAAATGCAAGGCAATATGACCATTCAACATGCCCTTCATACCTAAAAAATTCCATCTTTCCCGGTACAGATCATTCTGGGACACCCTGTATAATATACATATCTTACTTGTTCCCAATGCGCTACCAATTTTTGAGAAAAATGCAAAAATAGGCACAAAATTGGGCAGGGGTGTAGTACCCCCTTAAGGGCATATCTATTGCAAAAACAAGTTTAACTCCATTCGAATAGAATAATTATTACATTACAAGTTGACACTTGTTGCAAATTCTTTTATTTGTAAAAATTTCTTCTGAAAAAAGACAAAACGTGTTGTTGAAATGCTGACTCGCACAGCCCTTTTCAGCGTTCGAATCGAAATTGATTTCCAATGCAGCAAACTGATGATGTACATTCTATGAAGAGTAGTCTCCTCCGAGCCAGTTTGGTTATGCGTAACCAAACTGGCTGTGTAGGACACTATATGTTCACATCTCTCGAGCAGTACATAACACGAGTCCTCAGAGAGCTCTTTTGATGTTCATTCATATATAATGCACAACCTTCAGGTCCACGGAACTCCGGAGCTACTTTGAGGACAGAAAATGTGACTCTCGTGCTAGTCTCCTATACAACCAGTTAATTCTGTGGTCCTGACACTTGTGTCACAAATGTGACTCTTGCACTGTCCTCACATCGGTATAGGCCATTTGCATGTTAATTGTACGGAGTGTCCTATCTCATAGTCTATTATCTCTGACTCACCGCTTACAGTTGGTTTTTGCAGAATATCAAGTTTAAACGTCTTATTTTCTAAAAAAGGAGTTATTTTCATTGTCCTCATAATTGTTGTGTTGCCCTCAACTGCCCGACCCTAAATCCTGAAAAATCAGGGTCGGCATTTTTATTTATTTATTTATTTTTTTAATAATGATTTTTACAGATTTGTTCAAAAAATCAATGTTTTTACTTAAATTAATATTTTATTGAAAGACTAGTCTTTAATTGATGTCCAACAGGTATCCAGAAGTCAAAATTGACAAATGTTTCCTAATTGAAGAAGCATTATTTAATATTTGAGGGGATTTTTAAAAAACTGAAGGTTTGAAAAATAAATAAATAAATAAATCCAACCGTCCGACCCAACTTTCCCATTTTCCCACTTGAGGGCAACACAACAATATTTTTTTTGGCCTAATATTAGCTTGCCAATGATATGATGTTGTCCGAGGAGCAATATATATGCCCTTTAATGCAAAAAGAACAGGTACATAGTCCTTGGAAATGTGACTAATTCCTTGTGGAATTACTGACATTGACAATGACATACAGCTTGATACTGGTAGTGTTCCGTGTTTTTTGTCTCGCCTGCTGCCTGGGGTGGGGGTGTGTGTGTGTTCTGAAAAGCTTGTGAACGTGTTATCTTGAGAACCGTAAGTGCTATGATAAAACTTAATGGGGGTAGCATGACCAGAGGATCTCGACCTGATTAGATTTTGAGTGCAAAATATGGTAATTAAATTTAAAAGTTCCTAATTTGCATAATTTATGCATAATAAGTAAAATACCTTGTGAACAGATTATCTGGAGATGAGTATGAGGTACAGTGACGTAACTTGGTGGGAAGTAGCGTGGCCAGGTGTTCTGGACCTGATTTGATTTTTTATAAAATGCATATTTGATGCGTATCAAGCAAAAAACTATATGGGGTACAGTAATGTAACTTGGTGGGGAGTAGCAGGGCCAGCGGTTCTCAACCTGATTAGATTTTCAGCGCAAAATATGGTAATTAAGTACCTAATTTGCATAATTAATGCGTAACAAGCAAAATACCATTTTCTCGGTGACTACATGTAGGGGTCGCACGTTCCTCAAACTTGGTGGGTGGGTGCATATTGATCCCAGACAGAATAGGTTTGTATCAATAGTGGGTCAAGGTCACCCAAGGTCATCCAGGGATCATCTGAGGTCAAATTAGCAAACACTGCCGTATAGGCATGAAACTGGGTGGGTACAGTCAACATTTGAAGCCAAATTTTTAGAAGGTCATTTTAGGGTCATCCGGGGTCACTCAGGGGTCATCTGAGGTCATATTACTAAAAACTGTCGTATGGACATGAAACTTGGTGGATACAGTCAACATTTAGAGCCAACATTTTGGAAGGTCATTTTGGGGTCATCTGAGGTAAAAATTACTAAAAACTGTCGTATGGGCATGAAACTTGGTGGATACAGTCAACATTTGGAGCCAAAATTTTGGACGGTCATTTTGAGGTCATCCAGGGTCACCTGAGGTCAAATTACTAAAAACTGTCGTATGGGCACGGAACTTGGTGGGTACAGTCAACATTTAGAGTCAAATTTTTGGAAGGTCATTTTGGGGTCATCCAAGGTCACTCGGTGGTCATCTGAGGTCAAATTACTAAAAACTGTTGTATGGGCATGACACTTGGTGGGTACAATCAACATTTAGAGTAAAAATGTTGAACGGTCATTTCAGGGTCATCCAAGGTCACCAAAGGGTCATCTGAGGTCAAATTACTGGCTTATGGGCATGAAACTTGGTGGGTACAGTCAACATTTAGAGCCAAATTTTTGGAAGGTCATATTAGGGTCATCCGAGATCACCCAGGGGTCATCTGAGGTCAAACTACTAAAAACTGTTGTATGGGCATGACACTTGATGGGTACAATCAACATTTAGGGTAAAATTTTTGAACAGTCATTTCAGGGTCATCCAAGGTCACCAAAGGGTCATCTGAGGTCAAATTACTGGCTTATGGGCATGAAACTTGGTGGGTACTTTCAACATTCAGAGCCAAATTTTTGGAAGGTCATATCCGGGTCATCCGAGATTACCTCATCTGAGATCAAATTACTAAAAACTTTTGTATGGGCATGAAATTTGTTGAGTACAATCAACATTTAGAGACAAATTTTTGGAAGGTCATTTTGGGGTCATCCAAGGTCACAGGGGTCAACTGAGGTCAAATTACTAAAAACTGTCATATGGGCATGAAACTTGGTGGGTAAATTCATTATTTAGAGGCAAATTTTTGGCAGGTCATTTTGTGGTCATCCAAGGTCATCCAGGGGTCAGTTGAGGTCAAATTACTAAAAACCATCATATGGGCATGAAACTTTGTGGGTACAGTAAACATTTAGAGCCAAATTTTTGGAAGGTCATTTCTGGTCACCATGGGTTATCTGAGGTCAAATTAGTACAGTCACCATCAGCTAGATAATCGTGCCCAGCCGAGAACCGCCAAATTCATTAAGACAAAACCTCTACCAAAAGTAATCGCAAAAGCAGGTGGTCGCGAAATCAGGCGAGACTCGTGGTTCGAGAACCGCCTTGTATTAATGATGATCATCATGATCATGTAATAAATTGATATCGAATGAAAGATCCTTTTTTTCTCATTAACATATTGAAATTTGCAGTTCCAAATTGGTGTATTTGCGAAATGCAAATACACCAATTTCAGGTAATAGGCTTCACGAGCGGGACTTGGACTCCTGGGACGCACTCCCAACCTTAATTACTGGTAGTCGCGACTACGACAATTGAAAAGCAAAAGTCGACTATCGCAACTATATTTTTATGTTAAAAAATCGTGTTAAAAACGCCAGATATCCGCACCAAAACCAACCAAATACAAACTGCAAAAAATCGGTACCTTACTATCTTAAATAGACAGCAAGTTGCATGCATTGTAATCTACAGTAGCCAGCAAGTTGTATACCTTGCTGGCTCATTCTTGTATTATGGGGTCCAATGGTGTGACATACAGTCAAATTTTCAAAATTGAATATTAATGTCAAAAGTTAGCTTAAATTGAGTGGAATTATATACTCTTTCAAAATCTGCAAAATATTTTCAGCGATGATTGCCCAGAAATCTGTATGAAGCACATAACTGTGGAGAAATCACTCTAAAATGTCGCGCATAACCGGACACCAAACATGTTTTAACCCCTGCTAAACAAAAAATATAAATGCCAAAATGGCTAAAAAGTTGCAAGTTAAATGTGGTTTAGGAGCTTTTATAATGTAAAACTAAAATAACATTATAAGAAGTTGCTGTAACCTTCAAAACAGCATATTTGCATTTTGGTCAAAATACATGGTCAAAAATTGACCCAAAAGTTAATTATTGGGCCTGTTTTGTACAATTTCTGTCAGTTTAGATTAAAAGTTGCCATTTTATGTGGGGCCAGCACAAGTGTGGCATAATAGATAAGTGGATGACTTTCTATAACATCAATTTTGTGCACATGAGAGAATTTAAGGTGCCCAGTGGTGTCGCGCATAACTGGACACCAAAATATTTGGTGTCCAGTTATGACTGACAATAACAAGCTATCTGTAATTATGTCATACTTTGAAAAGTGTATTTGACCTGCAAATTTATCTAAACATATCACACTGTTGTTTTAAGTATTCATTGTTTATCAGATACCCAATTTTTAAAAATTATGACATATTATTCATTTTTATGTGTCGGTCATAACTCGGTGTCCAGTTTGTCGTACAATATCCAGCTTTAACTTTAATTCAACTTATTTTGCAATTTCCATTTGTCAGTCATATTTAAACATGTCATAATATATCATTTGAAGTATTTGTTGTTTACAAATTACCCCATTTTCAAAAAAATATAGCACATTTTGCATTTTTACATGTCGGTCATAACGTCGCGCATAACGCGGACACCAAAATATGTACTTTGCGTAAGCGCTGTCTTTGTTAACAGATGTTTTGTCGCTAACATTTCTTTCATGATACAATTTTAGTATACATCCTATTCACTCAATAAGACCAAAAAAAATAAGCAATGGTCATATATAAATGAAACTAACAGGCAACCAGATGTAGATGATCTTTTTTGTCACAAGTGGTGTCCATGATTTTCGAGACCTTACATGTAATAAAAATTAAAAATAGCTGTTAACAATTTCTTTTTTGAAAGTTTTTAGTAATAACCCACTTGTTTTGTATAAAAAATTACAAATAGGCCAAATACCTGTTACAGTTTTCAAAATTCAGGGCAAATTATGTGTCGGTCATAACCGGACACCATTGGACCCCATAATACAAGAATGAGCCTGCTATCTTCAGTAAACAGCAAGTTGTATACCTTACTATCTACAGTAGACAGCAAGTTGTATGCCTTACTATCTACAGTAGACAGCAAGTTGTATACCTTACTATCTTCAGTAGACAGCAAGTTGCATACCTTGCGATCTTCAGTAAACAGCAAGTTGTATACCTTACTGTCTACAGTAGACGACAAGTTGTATACTTGATATCTACAGTAGACAGCAAGTTGTATACCTTACTATCTACAGTAGACAGCAAGTTGTATACCTTGCTATCTTCAGTAGACAGCAAGTTGTATACCTTGCTATCTTCAGTAAACAGCAAGTTGTATACCTTACTGTGTACAGTAGACAGCAAGTTGTATGCCTTACTATCTAGAGTAGACAGCAAGTTTTTTTACTTTACTATCTTCAGTAGACAGCAAGTTGTATACCTTACTGTCTTAAGTAGACAGCAAGTTACATGCATTGCTATCTACAGTAGATAGCAAATTGTATGCCTTGCTATCTACAGCAGACAACAAATTGCATGCATTGCTATCTACAGTAGAAAGCAAGTTGTATGCCTTAGTATCTTCAGTAAGCAACAAGTTGTATGCCTTACTATCTTCAGTTGACAGCAAGTTGTACACCTTACTATCTACAGTACACTGCAAGTTGTATAGTATACTTTACTATCTTCAGTAGACAGCAAGTCGTATACCTTACTAACCCTAACACTGGACCCTGCTTTTTGGGATCGGAAGTCAAAGAAGATCCGAAAAAGTCAAGGAGAAGAAGAATTTTGACTTGGCACCCCCGGGATTCGAACCTTTGACCCCTCGCATGCCAAGCACACGATCACGGACCGGTAGCTACACAGGTTATTGCTGCCCGGCCAGCAATTCCGTGCGCATATAACACTTAGGGTGATTGCGTCATCGCAGACCCTGGGATTCATGCATGCGCAGATTTTTTCATCGTAAGATTTTGTAAGATTTTTGGGTGTTAGGGTTAGGGTAGGCTCTAATCTGGAAAAATACATCGCAGTTAACCCTAACATTGGACCCTGCTTTTTGGGATCGGAAGTCAAAGAAGATCCGAAAAAGTCAAGGAGAAGAAGAATTTTTGACTTGGCACCACCGGGATTCGAACCTTTGACCCCTCGCATGCCAAGCACACGATCACGGACCGGTAGCTACACGGGTTATTGCTGCCCGGCCAGCAATTCCGTGCGAATATAACACTTAGGGTGATTGCGTCATCGCAGACCCTGGGATTCATGCATGCACAGATTTTTTCATCGTAAGATTTTGTAAGATTTTTGGGTGTTAGGGCTAATTTAAATAGACAGTAAGTTACATGCATTTGCTTTCTACAGTAGATAGCAAATTGTATACCTTGCTATCTACAGTATACAGCAAGTTGCATTCATTGCTATCTACAGTAGACAGCAAGGTGTATGTATGGTCAGTATGCAACAAGATCCATGCTTGCTTGCTTCAGAAGACAACAAGTTGCCTACTGACTACTGACAATACATCTAGCAAGGCATAGAACTGTTTACTGTGGAAAGCAAGCATATAATGTGTTACCTACCAAAGATAAAGGCAGCAGTCTACTGTGTATAGCAAGGTATACAACTTGCTGTTACTGAAAATAGTAAGAAAACAACTTGCTGCCTACTATAGATAGTAAGACATACCAACTTGCTGTCTACTAAAGAAAGCAAGCATCGAATGTGTTGCCTACCAAAAATACATATTATCATGAGCAACAAAGTAGTCAATGAAGACCCTTGGATTTTGAGGGATACTGTGCTAGATATCTTGCACAGAAAACATAGACCCTTGATTGTCAAAGGAATCGTTAGCTCTTATGAAGCCTTTGTTGAGCTAAAGAATTTCTATGACGTATCACATTTGTATTTATTTTTTCTTATTTCGACAAAATGAAATGGTGTTTTGTTTTTATCTGCCCTAGGATGTTGGCTCTTTACAAATCAGAGATGTTATTTCTCTTGACCTGCACATAGATAAGAATAGCTTCATGGTGCTGATATGGGTGAATGTGATGGATGTGTGGAAATTGCTCACCATTATATTGTACTTTGTGGATGTGATATCAGTAGCTTCAGTAAATGATATAATAGTTTCCCTGAAAAAACCTAGGGTATGATAAAGGCAAATGTGAATGTTACTTTAATTTGTCTCATTAAGTGTGTTATTTCAATGATCATCATTGGATGATATTTCTTTCTACCTAGGAAAGGGACTTCTACTAGCCTCATGACCAGGAGAGCATACAGTTTAAAGAAGATGAGACTGATATTTTCTTCCTAGAACCAGTGGATACTGGGTATCAATTTGCAGAATGGTAGGTTTATAACATAAGCGGAAACATCATTTACTAGCACAGTATTGATGCAGGATACTGTCAACAGGCATGAGAATTTTCAGTTTAAAAACTGAATTCAGTTTTTTTTATAGTCAAAATTTCCGCAACTTTATTTAATTTCAGCCTGTTTTTGGTACTTTTTGCCCAATTTCACGCGCATTTTCAGTTTTTTCAGTTTTTTTTAGGAAAGTGCAGTCTCATGCCTGTGTCAAGGAACTAAGGGATAGTCTGTGCCCATCATTGTCAAGGGTTCACAGCCATTCTGGGAAATCAGGGAAAATTGAAAGTTTAGCTTAACAATTTGCCACATGTTGGCCCTGTTGAGTTCATGCATTAGATGCATCAACATCTTAATTTGCATGAATTGATTTGTCTAATTTCTCTCATGAAGTATCACCTAGTTGTCAACTTGTAAAATATGCTGAAAATAAAATAATATTCAAATCCAATAGTGTAATCAAACTTGGGCATAGCTGCACTATATCGTTGCTCCAAGACATACCGGTGTATCAGCCATTTTTGACAAGATGAGATAAGATCAGATTCATAATCTATGTATAAAGCTCTACATTCTGACAAACGTTCAAGACATGCATGTCATTAATTAATTGGGGTGCACTGCTCAGTCCGACACGCCGCTAGTCCGACATGCTGCTAGTTCGACAACACAAATTCCCTTACTTAGAGGTGCGTCAGTCCGAAAATGCATGGCGCTAGTCCGAAAAAAAGCATTCGCTAGTCCGAAAATGAAAATCACTGCAACAGTACGACACGCCGCTAGTCCAAATCCGAAATACACTGCGCTAGTCCGAATTTGGAAAATACTTCTTCAGTCCGACACTGCGCTAGTCCGAAACTGAAAACCATGGCGCTAGTTCGAAACTGAAAACTGCAGCGCTAGTCCCAATCTGAAAAACACTGCGCTAGTCCGTATCTAAAAAACACTGCGCTGTGTTTCCCCCAATTCAAATTCGGACTAGCGCAGTGTTTTTCAAATTCGGACTAGTGCAATGGTTTTCAGTTTTGCACTAGCGCAGTGTTTTTTAGATTCGGACTAGCACAGTGTCGGACTGAAGGAGTGTTATCCAGATTCGGACTAGCGCAGTGGTTTTCAATTTCGGACTAGCGGCGTGTCGGACTGGCAGAGTGTATTTTATATTCGGACTAGCGGCGTTTCGGCCTGGTGCAGTGCATTTCTGATTCGGACTAGCAGTGTGTCGGACTAGCGGAGTGTCGGACTTGCGGCGTGTTGGACTAATGCCCTGTACCCAATTAATTAAGTATTATCACTTATTAGGTTTGGCGTATCTCACTCAATGAAATAATTGTGTACAACATTCCCCGTGTTTTAGATGACATATAGTGGCGTATCAATGACATACATGTAAGCCATTATGTCGTAAATATGTGACATACACCACTATTTTGGTATATCGCGGTTGTGTGGCTAATATGGATATGAATTCAACTATTATTTGATACTGGCGTATCACATGTCCTATGTCAATTTACAATTATAGGTTAATGAACGCGTATTACTTATTGGGAGAGAAATTAGACAAAATAATGCACTTGCGCTGATGTTGATGCGTCTAATGCACGAGCCCCGAAAACTCGTGATTTTTACTTTAACAAATTATCACTAAACATTTTGGAAAACAGAACCATATATAAATGCATCAACCCGCCCGAAAAGTGAATAAATCCTACGCGCTGCAAACGCGCGCGAAACACTGCGAGTAGTACGCGGAGTGCACAATATACACAATCAATGCATGTTTCGCACTTTTCTAACAGCTTTTCTGATTGGCTGCTTTGATATAGGAGTGTATGAATGGAGAATAATGTTTCAAAAAAGAAGTTTAATGACCAATTACAATTATTTTATACATTAAATGTAACTTAAATATTTCATATTTTCATATCCATTCAAGAAAAGGGGACATTTTAATCGAAGCAGTGTATGACAAACAGTTTTAAAAAAGTTTAAAAATTCAGATGCAATTATCTCAAAATGACCATTTTCGTGATAGTGATACGCCACTCTGTCTTGCGAGCGACGAGATAATATGGGGTGCTCACTACCTGTATCTTCGGACGACCTATTTTGGACAGCCATCTCAATTTTTTTAAATGGTCAACAATTCGTTTTCCCTTTCTCTTCTTTAGATCTTGGAGCTGTTATTGCCTGTTCTGATTGAACAAGGAATTGTATCTAGTTGGTAAAGACAGAGGAAAGGGCAAATAAAGCCCTTGGGGTGCTCAACAAAGGCAGATGAGCTTGATTGAAGCTGCTGCTAGAGAAAAAGCATGCAGGTAAAGAGGTTTATTATTAAATATGATTAGATTTGTAATGTATGGTATAGCATGTTATAGAATTATTAAATGTACAAGTTTAATAGACTAGATAAAATTTCAATAGTTCAGGTTTCGTAGGGCATTTGTTAGTAAAAGTAAAAGTTGATAAGGAGCCGTCCATAATTTCCACCATTTTCACATACGTACAAAGCGTATGTAACTTTTTCCCCCCTTCCTCCCTCAAGTTATGTAAAAACAGGCGAAGGGTTTCCATAGGTAGGCCTACTACTAATAGCAAAATTGAGGTATTGGGTTGGGGTTGGGGTTAGAGTTTAGGTTAAGGGTTGGATTAGGTTTAGGTTTAGGGTTATATTAGTGTTCCAGCAGGACAGTTTGTTCTGGATTAATGTTTTTACAGATAAGTATTAGAAATGCTGAAAAAAACTTCCTTTTTAAACCATATTTCCATGAAAACGAAAGCCATTAATAGATTAAAATATAGCTTAAAATGCAGCCCGAATTTAAACTAAATTACCAATGCACTCCAAAATCTGCTGAGCATCCTATACCGTAGATTGGGGTGAATAGGGACGCAGGGGTGAATAGGGACAAAATGGAGAAAAAATTTTGAAATCTCATTTTTTCACATTTGGTTAACACTTATTTTTTTTTATTTCCACATATTGAAAGAGCAATCAAACAGTGTTTAGAAAATGGTTCAGCAGATGTTACAGAATAAATTTAGGATACAGGGTGTCCAAAATAAAATTATCTAAAAAAAGTTCAAAAAATGGGGTGGTCAAAACTTTCCTGCTCCCACGGCCACTATTTTAGAAAATGAGCTGGAAATTCACCAGGACCTAGCCTGTTAGGTCTTACAACTTTCTCTAAAAGATTATTTATTAATTCTGACAGGAATTTTTATAACAATTTTTTTAAATATTTTTCAGGTAAAAGTCACCTAATACGGGGTGAATAGGGACACCCTTGCCACAACCACCCTTACCCCACCACACCCTACACTACCACCCTACCCTGCTCCACCCTTACCCTACTACCCTCATGAACCTACTCCACCACCTTAACCCTACCACCACCACCCTTAGATCACTATACCACACCCTGACCCCACTAGCCTCATTAAACCTACCACCCCTAACCTCCCTACCCAACTACCACACCACCCTACCCAGGCTACCACCCTCATCCACCCCTAATACTATCATGCCACTGCCAGAACTCACTACCCCCACACCCTACCCCAGCACTCTACCATCCTACCCCACCCATCTACCCCACCACCCTATCCCCTACCCTACCACCCTATCCACTGCTCCACCACCATCATCCTATCCACTACCTCTACCACCATGATACCTTTTCTTATACCCCACCACCCTGATCCCACTACCCCAACACGCTACCTTACCCACCTACTTCCCTACCACCCAGAACCTTACCCCAGCCATCCTTACCCCACCACACCCTACCCCTCCTCTTCTTGTACTGACGAGCCTGATCAATGTTGTCAAGAAATTAGATTTTAATCAGTTATGATGGTATGAATTACCTTGACATGTTTCTATTGTTTTTTTAAACTCACTTGGTGTCCCTTTTCCCTCCATGTGGGGGTAAAAATGCAAGTACACTCCTTCAAAGTTGTACTTTCGTTATCGAAACCCCGAAGTCGGGGGTCAATAGGGACACCAAAATTTTATTAAAAAAATATATACCCCCCACATATATTAAATTTTTTATAATGGTGGATTAAAGGCATCATGGGTGGACATAATATGCCCTCAAAAGTTTGGCTCATGGGGCTACAGGAAAAAAGTTACTATCTAGAGAGTGCCAAAACTGTCCCTATTCACCCCAATCTACGGTACTCTCTTTTCCACTAAGAACCCCCCGTGATCACATCATATATAGGGGGGATCCAGGGGACATCCCTTTGGCATGTTTGATGTATGTTCTTGCAATTAAAGTATGGATTTCATGTCTTTTGTCAGCGTTTTGCAACACAATCCACGCTAGAGCCTTTGCTGCCATTGATCCTAGCGCAGATAGTAAATACTTTTTTAAGTATTTTGGTTTGAAATAAACTAAGCATAATGTAAAATAGGACCACGGTGCATATTAGACTCACTCAAAATTCAAGAGAAAATCATTGTTTACATGGCATGTTATAGAAATAATATTGTTAAAACAAATTGAATTTTAGGTCAATTGGTTATAACTTATGAATTAAAATTGGAAAATACCATTATTTGTCACTTCCATTTTTTTTATTGCTTAAACAAATCGCCATTTTCTAACAAATATGCTCAGGATGCCCCTCCCTCTTTTGTACGCTTTGTACGTAAGTGAAAATGACGAAAATAATGGATGGCCTCTAATCTAGGTATATTTACTAATTTTGACATGGTGGATCCAAAAAAAGGTGGCGAACAAGCATTATTTTGAGTCTATGACCCTCAAAATGACCCTATAGGGTTATACAGGGGTCAAAAATTAAGCATGCTCTGATTTCTCTCATTAGCATATCAAATTAATATGTCTAGTTATAAGGATCACAAAAATATACATTTTGTGTGTGTACGATCTGTGGTTGCCCAGTTATGTACCAAAAAGGGTCATATGTCAATTTTGAATTTCAAAAATTAAAGTTGCCCCAATTTTCATGAAATTTGTACCAAATTGTTTGTTTAGCTTCAGGCTGTGTGAAAAAGATAGGTTTTTACTATCGGTGATGTATAGTTAAAATGTTATGGGACAAAAAAGTTATAGGTCTATAGGTTCTAATAGCAATTGTCCTGTTAAATCAGTTTATCAGTTCTACCCAGTAACTATACATCACAGATAGTGGAAACCTATCTTTGGATTCAGCAGGTCCAAATTAGTAAAGATACCTAGGTGATCAACTTTTACTAAAAATGTTTCAACAATTTTATATATTAGAGATTTTCCTCTAGACTATAAAAACAAATACCAATTATGATCTGATCTACTCAAACCAAAGTTGGAAATTTAGAAAATTGAGTTATCACCATCACTAACTTATTCAGTAGCTAAGCTTATTGATGTTGAAATCCCTAGTCACTGCTTTACTTGGTTAGAAAGTTAGGAACATTTTGTTTGCCTATTTTCCTTTGTTTTTGTACTATTTTTGTCCTTATTTTGTGTCTATTGTGAAGTTTATCAAAAGGGACAATTTTAAAGCAAAATTTCCAATGACAAGTAGCAGGTTAATATCGGTAAATACAACATCTGTAGCGGTGCATTTTATGCAAGAATGGGATTCTACTATAATAATTTGGTAATAAACTGGATGGAAGTTGAAGATTTGTCCATGCAATTTAAGGCATATGCCAGTTTTAAGCTTATTCTCATGACATGGCATGTAAATTTTGGTCACTTTTTCAATGAAAAAATTGTGGGGGTGTTTATTAGAGTGGGTGCATTTATTAGGAACAAGACAGTAAGTGTTTGGCATAAAGAAGCATCAATGTTATTTCTTTCATGCAAAATATTTGAAGAGAAATAGGTAAATACAATTATTAACAAAATAAGATTGAATTCAATTCTTTTTATTACAGTAAGCCCTTGAGAACATTGATCATGCATCTGGATCTGGGATTGGTACATCCCATTCCTTACACATGAAAATGGTGGTTCTGCAACATGTGCTGCTGATCCCAATGATGAACTTCAAATTTGAAATGGAGAGAGGTAAATTGAAAGATGTCTGTGGACCCCGTTTAACATGAAAAAGTGGTCATGTTTGTAAATTTGGACCATATAGGATATTGTTACCCTGATGATTAGAGAGAGGATGCATTTTAGTCTTCATGCTTTCTATCTGTTTACTTTGATATCATACATGTCACTGGTCTATGTCTTCTTTGTGCTATTTATCTATTTACTTTTGATAATTATTGAGGGCCTGCTTTTGACTATGGATGAATCTTATCTCTTTCTTCCATGTGTTGACCATGCATGTCTACATCTGTTTACTAATGATATCATGATATGCTTCAAGAAATAGTAGGAAGAGAGAGTTTTCATGCTATACAACGCAGAGTTTAATTTATAAATTATATATTTGTTTGGCTTATAATTGGTGAAAAATAGAGACCTATTTGATTTGATTTGTTCGGGTTCTGACAACCCCGGATAACCCAAGAAAACCTCTATTGAAGCTTATTTCCATTGGGGTCCATTTGAATACCGGGACGGGTTGGGAACAGTCAGGGGTTAACTAACACCCTACTCTTTTCGAAACTGTCTGCGAAATACATGTACAGGTATGGCTCTCTGCACACGGGACCGACAGCTTAACGTCCCCTCCGAAGGACGGAGTATTTTCATGATTCATTTACCCAATTCTAAATGAACCATAGGGAGAGCGGAAGTCCGAATTTAATCTACCGAAATTAATTTCAGACTTTTTTTTCCAAGTCAATATCCCAGCAAATCACCTCCAACGGGAATTGAACCCGGGACCTCATGTACTAAAGGCAAGTACCCTAACCATTGCGCCACGCTCTCCCACATACGCTCTATAACATCATGTATTGAAATAGAATGGCATGCACGCAGTTGGGTGGAGCATTTATGCTATTTGTGTGTTGCATAATGCATGGCTTGTGCATTTTATGTGAATTTACACAAGCGTAAGTTAGGACTTTCTTGGTGCGTGCAATAATAATAATACAGAATAATTCTTGCCAATTTTAGGCTCAACAAACTTTACTCAACGACCCCCTGAAAGCAGTCTGAAATGATAAATTAACATATGGTGTGTTCATGGGATTTGGGCAAATGGTCGCCTGCTTGCATATATATCAGCTGAGATTATTACCTGAGATGTGTCCTATGCAAATAATATTGACATTTTCAAATACTTGTTTTAATCTTAATTTTTCAGCATTAATAATAGCTTTGATGGGATGGATGATTCACTGAGCCAATGTGGATAGAATGTAAGAAGGGATACCTCTGATTGTAAGGTAAATAGGTTACTCTGTTGAAGATTAGTTGGCTGAGCTCTACCCCTTGCAACAAATTAGAAAACCACAAAAGAATACCTTCCCTGATTTTGAAATTCCAGATTTTTTGATCTTTACAAGTTTGATAAAATAGTTGTTCACACTTCTAAACATCTTTAGAACATAACTGCTTTAAAGGCCCATATAAAAATAACAGATGTGGAAATAGGAGTATAAACTGACCAGTAGATACCAGTTGTAGTCCAACTAATTCATGGCATATTAGATGGCCTAGGGGAAAGTTGTCCCATATTTGCAAGACTATCCTTGCCTTCAAGGTGAAACAAACCTACTCATGTTACCCTCTGGCCATGGGCTGGCCTGGTGTCAGATCTTACCCAGGGAAAGATGACATTCCAATATTGGCCTTTAAGCCCACCAAGGTGTTTTTTTTATAGTATTTCAGTCTTAAATACATTCGTAAAATAACATTTAAAATCCATCTATTTTGCTGCTTAAAGGGGCATTTCGTGATCCACAACCTCATCCCCCCACTTTTCTCAAAAAAAGTTGAGATTTTTATATCACTGGAAACCTCTGGCTACATAATGATTATGTACAAAATATTTCTTGCAGATTAATTCGTTTAGCAAAGATATCGTGAAATTTTAATTTTGTTCTGGTGCACCAGAACGAAATTACAACGCATTGTCTATGGAGCAGTGTAATACACATAATCATGCATAACTCGCAAACACAAAATCGGAATCAACTGAAATTTTGGGAATAGGTTTTTTTCGTGGATATCTAATGAAAAATGACATAAATAGAGGATGCTAGGATCACGAAATACTCCTTTAACTAAAAGATATTACAAGCATTTTAGACCATTGGCATTATTTAAGTTACATTAACTCAGTTTCATCTTTTGTTCTTGACAGCGAAGAAGAATCAGTAACACAAATGGAAGGACAGGAATGATAATGACATTCAATATGTGGCTTGGTGTGTTGCTGTGAACAAGGCCCTGGACTGTGAAATGTGGTCTAGCCCAGTTGTATACTACAGAGCATGAAACAAATTTTGAGGCATATATCGCCATTGGAGTGGCGAGATCGTGTCACCAGCAAAACAACATTTGAAATCTGTATATTTTACTGCTTCACTAAAAGATATTACATCGCATTGTCAGCACCCTGACTTTGTGACGGCATCACATACAATATATGTTCATGGAGTGACAGTCATGATGATGATGCCTGAATAGACATTTCCAAGTCGTATATACCAAGAGCAATAGGACATAATGTAATTTAGAGTAATAAACATTTTTTTTTTTGTATTCTGGGAACTTCCAGTTGTTGACAATTGATACAAGTGAATTAAACAGTGTACAAATTTGCAATTATCAGACTGATTATCTGGTCACATTTGAGCTTTTAAAACACTACATGCAAGTCCAGTGGCGACACTAGGGGGGGGGGGGGCACACACACACTTTTGAGGCAAATTTATGTCAATTTCCACTTTTTGCTGCAATTTGAGGCAAGATTTGTAGATTTTGTAGATGCAAGTCTGGTTTTGCACTCTATGATTTCAATTGTGTGGTTGCTTTTTATCAACACATTGATCTCTTTACAGTACTGTCTTTATAATTTACACATTTGCCATTTGCACAATGTTTCCTTTATTCCAAAAACAATGAAATGTATGGAAAACAAATATACATCATATACTTAAGGGGGTACTACACCCCTGGCCAAGTTTGTGCCTATTTTTGCATTTTTCTCATAAATTATAGCGCATTGGTGACAAGTAAGATGTAGATTATGGGGCAAGGACTACAATTACTGCACTGAAAATTCAGGAACTCAAGGCAAGTAGTTATTGATTTACTGATCAAATACTGGTTTTCCCTCATTTTTGACTGTAACTCCACAACTGTTGTCTGTGCTGAAATAAAATTTCAAGTGCAGTAGTTGTAGTCCTTGCCCCTATAATATACATATCTTACTTGTCATCAATTGAGAAAAAAATGCAAAAATAGGCACAAAATTGGGCAGGGGTGTAGTACTCCCTTAAAGATAAGAAATTCCTTTTGAGTAAATGCAGTTTTAAAATACTGTACTTTGTAAACCTTGTGGGACTACTGAAGTTGGAACAGATTATTTTCTGTCTTCAGAGATGGTGCTTTACAGCAGCAAATTGTTGCTACCAATTAAATTTTGATAGTCCTGACCTCTTTCATGAAGTATTCATAACTTTCATAATGGGTTTTGCTCACAAATTATCAATGAATTTTTCATCTCAAGTTTATGAATAAAATGTGATCAAAATTTTAATTGCAATAGTTGAAAATATTTTACAACACGTTACACGTAGCAAGATATTCAACTTGCTGTCTACTGAAGATAGTAAGGCATACTACTTGCTGTCTGCTGTAGATAGCAATAACTTGCTGTCAACTGAAAATAGCAATGCATACAACTTGCTGTCAACTAAAGATAGCAATACATACAACTTGCTGTCTACTGAAGATAGCAATGCATACAACTTGCTGTCAACTAAAGATAGCAATACGTACAACTTGCTGTCTACTGAAGATAGCAATGCAAACAACTTGCTGTCAACTGAAGATAGCAATGCATTAAACTTGCTGTTAACTGAAGATAGCAATGCATACAACTTGCTGTCAATTGAAGATAACAATGCATACAACTTGCTTTCAACTGAAGATAGCAATGCATACAACTTGCTGTCAACTGAAGATAGCAATGAATACAACCTGTCTACTGAAGATAGCAATAAATAAAACTTACTGTCAACTGAAGATAGCAATGCAAACAACTTGCTATTTACTGAAGATAGCAATGTATACAACTTGCTGTCAACTAAAGATAGCAATACATACAACTTGCTGTCTACTGAAGATAGCAATGTATACAACTTGCTGTCAACTAAAGATAGCAATACATACAACTTGCTGTCAACTAAAGATAGTAGTGAGTACAACTTGTTGTCTACTGAAGATAGCAATGCATTAAACTTGCTGTTAACTGAAGATAGCAATGCATACAACTTGCTGTCAACTGAAGATAGCAATGCATACAACCTACTGTCTAGTTCAACATCAAAAGATCATTAATGAACTTCAATGCAAAACCCAGAGTATGGGTTTGACTTTAAAACCTAGTAAATGTCGTTCTCTGTCAATATGTAGTGGTGTTCCTAAAGTGGTTGAATTTGATATTAATGGTGCGCTTGTAACCCCTGTTAAAGAAGATCCTCAGCGCTTTCTGGGATCTCTGATTACTCATTCTGGCAGTCAAATCGATACATATGAAATGATCAAGGCCAAATTTGAGAATAGCCTTCTGAATATTGACAATTGTCCGGTAAGAAATGAGTTTAAGGTTGCTATTTATAGTAGATATTGCTTACCATCTATGCATTTTTGCCTTACGGTGCACGAACTCACAAAGTCCTATCTGTCTATGCTAGATAGAAAGACTGATATTTTTGTCAAAAAATGGCTTGGGATGCCCAAAAACGGTTCCAACATAGCGCTGGTCCATATGAACGAGGGGCTTGATATCCCCAGGGTATCTAATATTTACTATACATCGCACTGCCTAGTGTATAGCAGAACCCGATGTCTGGGTGACTCCACAACCAACAAAGCTCTTGATCTGAAACTGCAAAGAGAAGCTATTTGGAAAAAAAAATCTTCCACCGTCGCTTTATGTGATCAGATCCATCAAAGATCTACTGATGGCGATCAGCTCCACCTTTGGAAAATAACAAAACCCAAGATCAAAAGTACTCTGAAAGAGGACACCAGTATTTACTGGAAGTCGGTTGTGGAACCACTCGTGACTCAGGGGATACAGCTAAACTTTTAAACGAATGTAATACAAATCTTACTTGGAAATCTATTATGTACAGTCTTCCGGAGAGCGTGCTAAAATTTGCTATCAATGCAGCCATTGACAGCCTTCCCACCTTCACAAATCTCTATAAATGGGGGAAACGACTGAACGGGAACTGCCCCCTCTGTGCATGTAAGGGTACCCTTCTTCATATCTTGAACAACTGCAACCATATGCTTGATCGGTACCTCTGGCGTCATAACAACATCATCCGCATCATAATTACCGCTCTGGAGAACAGCGAACTTTTTCTCAATAAACGTGTTCTCATCACGGCGGACATTGAAGGGTACCTTAGTGCAGGGGGGACGGTTCCCCCTGACGTCATACCCACAGTTCAAAAACCCGATATTGTGTTAACGTTTCCGGAGGAGAAAAAAATCATTCTGTTAGAACTCACCGTGCCTTTTGAAACGAACATTGATAAGTCTCACAAGCTTAAGGTTGACAGATATGCTTCCCTGGTAGGCGACATTACTGACACTGGCTACAATTGCAGTTACATTCCATTCGAGGTTGGTTCAAGAGGTCTAATTTACAAAGTCGAACAAGACTCGTCTTAACCGCCTCCTGCATGTAGCCAAGTCGCACATCAAATACAAAGATCTAAGGAATGACATCTCCAAAATGGCTCTCACGTCTTCTTTTTCCATCTTTCAGGCAAGACATGAAAAAGAGTGGAATGTCAATATCCTCAGATATCCTACCAGGGTGGCGTATCTGTCGCCTGATGATCAATGTCATTAATTTGTTGGTTAACCTTTTTAAAAAAAAAATTTTTAATATTTTTTTTTGGTGTTTTAAGAATTGTGTATAATGTAATATGTATTTCGTTCACGCCATGCCTGGTGGTCAGTAAAGGCCCCAGTTGTCTTGGATGTTTGTTGGTTTCTTTATTCTTTTAAATTTGTATGTTTAAATTGCTTGAATAAAGATGATGGAATAATAAAGTAATGCATACAACTTGCTGTCAACTGAAGATAGCAATACAGACAACTTGCTGTTTACTGAAGATAGCAATGCATAGCAATGCTACTGTCTACTGAATATAGCAATGCATACAACTTGCCGTTTACTCAAGATAGCAATACAGACAACTTGCTGTTTACTGAAGATAGCAATACAGACAACTTGCTGTCTACTGAAGATAGCAATGCATACAACCTACTGTCTACCGAAGATGTCTTCTGAAGATAGCAATACAGACAACTTGCTGTTTACTCAAGATAGCAATACAGACAACTTGCTGTTTACTGAAGATAGCAATACAGACAACTTGCTGTCTACTGAAGATAGCAATGCATACAACCTACTGTCTACTGAAGATGTCTTCTGAAGATAGCAATACAGACAACTTGATGTTTACTGAAGATAGCAATACAGACAACTTACTCTCTACTGAAGATAGCAATGCATACAACTTGCTTTCAACTGAAGATAGCAATGCATACAACCTACTGTCTACTGAAGATAGCAATGCATACAACTTGCTGTCTTCTGAAGATAGCAATACAGACAACATGCTATTTACTGAAGATAGCAATACAGACAACTTGCTGTCTACTGAAGATAGCAATGCATACAACCTACTGTCTACTGAAGATAGCAATACATACAGCTTGCTGTCTACTGAAGATAGCAATACAGACAACTTGCTATTTATTGAAGATAGCAATCCAGACAACTTGCTGTCTACTGTACTACCATATGTGAACACTTCTGAATTTCATTGCAAGGTCATCTGAAGTCAAGCATGTTTTTTACTGAGCAAAGGATTGGTGGGTGATGCAAGGTAATCTGCAGGAATGGTGATAGTAGAAATGGATTGGTTGAAGTGAGATGCAGGGTAATCACTATCAAGTGATACCAAGTATGGGTGACAATTTATTGGGTGACACCAAAATTCACTTAAACTGAAGCAAGTTAGCGTACATGATCCAAATTTGACCTTATGGTTATTACATAGGTTTTTCGTGTGCTTGATTCCAGAGGGGTGGAAGTTGTTAACAGAAACAGCAATACAGAAAAGAATGAACTCATTGATCCATATGCAAAAGGTCATGGAACTTGGCGTAGCTCAAGAGTCATCATATGGGGGTATATTTTTACTTAAACCTAGTCACTAAGTAGGGGTTACCTCCAGGAACCCCGGATCTAGAATGGGTTCCCAGAAAATCCTTGACCCCCCCCCCCAATCCGGAAAAGCATACCCCTACCTAACGGGACTAGTTCTCGCCCAGAGTTTTGGTGAAAGTCCCCCTATAAGACTATGTGCACAAATATGACACTTACTGTAAAAAGTCAAAAAGTCAGACTTTGTTTATTTTTTATCATAAATTCCAAAAAATAAGATATGTTAGCATGGAATCAGACAATTTGATAACCCATCGAGACTAGAAGTGAATTTGATATCGTAAATATTATTAACCTCCACGTGGGCCAAGTTGAGGGACCAATACATAAAAATTGAGCGTTTTCTTGTTATGTGGGCCCCTAATCCTAAGTCAAACCAGATAAGCGGTGGCAAAGAGTGTGATTGGAATGTGTATCACTTGGGTGAACTACCGTAAAACCTCGTCTACAAGCATATAGAGTGCTTTTGATGAAAGCTATTTAATCCAGGTGCCATCCATCGACAACGTTATAAAATTGTGGAGTTTGGGCAAATAAATGACCGCTACAAGCAAATACAAACAAGTACTATTGTAAGACCAATCTATTTTATTGGCATATTTTCGGCTCTTTCATATTAATTTAGCTTTTATCAAAAAAACCTTATATGCTTATAGACGGTATATCACATCTGCATTATGCTAATCGTGGTATGTAAAACTTGAATATTGACCACTATTCATTGGTTGCTACATTGCTATCTGATATGTATCATGGTTTATAGTAATCTGAGATTCACCTAGTTACCTCATGTCCATGATCATATATTATGTTACTTATATTTAGAATAATGCCTAATCTTTGCAGCAACATTAAATGCATAGAATTTTGTTTTAACATTCATCCAAAAATTAATCAAACAAAATGTCAAAGATATTCGATAAACAATCAAAGCATTAAGAAGTGATAAAAACAAATTACGATATTATTAAATATAAATGCAGTGAACAGTATGACTGTCATAACCAGGAAGTGGTATAGAGTCAAAGCAATATAGCTCTACACCATGATGCGTCATACACCAAAGCACCAGAAATAGTTGGGCAATTTTTAACCTGCAACTGTTATTTCCCACCTCTATGATGTTCACAGATATGCAAGCAACAGTCTTCATCTGGCAAAATTTGGAAGGATATTAGCATAGCCAAAGAGGAAACTCCACAATGATCATGCACAAAACATGGTATAATATTTTGCTGTAAACATTTGATGTGCGTGTTCTACCAGGATGCAAAATCAGAGCCAGCAACATGTACGGCTCAAAGTTCATTCATAAATTTCCACTTGGCAACAGCAGATCGCCTTGGCAGCCAATCAGAGACAAGTACATTTCAGGACAGTAAATATGTGATGTACGCTTAAAATATGCTCTCTTCAAAAGTTTACAGTGAAAGATTATAGTATGGAAATGGGTTTATTTGTATAATAAGGCTGTTTTTAATATGTGTCTATTTCTGTTCTGTTTGTGTTTAAAAATTGTATCGCAACATGTACAGGCTATATCAAAATGATTGGTATCAGTTTTGATGGTTATTTAAAGGCCTGCTTCCTCCAGATACACCATAAGGTCTTCTTGACTGTTTATGACATTAATCAACAAATTATGTGGATCCTATGTTGCATTTGATATGGCAGTAATGTCCATATCACTGGTAACTGATGGGTACCAATCATTTTGATACAGCCTGTATTACTGACAATTAATCCCATTGTATCAAATAATTGGGTATTGAATAGACATTTGAAAGGATCTGTACTAACAGATAGAAAGAGTAAGAAACTTTTCTATATTGGCCTATATATATTTTATTTAAATAGTTGACTGTCAGAAAGTTACATGATGCACTTAGCATTTTAAAGTTAAGAGATATTTTGTCATATTAATTTGCCTTTGAAGAACGATAATATTTTTGTAGACTAACAAGGGCAAAACAATGTAACTTTAAAAAATTGGTTGTATTTTTGATTGACTTCTCCCAAAAATTGAATGAGAATGAAAATAAAACATTATGCACATTTTGAATTCAGCACAACAACTAGCATCAAATTTGTTTGGAAATGTGTTTTTCTCAAGTGGCCAATTTTGAGTTATGTTGTTTTGCCATGTTAAGGCTGTGAAGTGATGAGACAAAGGAACCAGTAGAGATGTATCAAATGTCTGTGTGCCAATTGGCTAATTTTGTGTGCAAATTCGATGTTTTATTGATAAATGAGTAAACTGGTTTTGTATTTGGAACCATTAATAGTCATACAGTAACAGTTAATATATCAAGCAGTTCATGTTATTGTGAATATCAAATTTAGTGCTGTATTTTTTTTTTGCAACTGACCCTGCTATATTGTATCTGACATCAAACTTTTTCAGTACTATGATTGGTGATAATATGCAAGGGGCAAGGAAGACCTGTTTAGCTTAGCCTTGTACCATGTGAAAACCATCAGAAGTAATTCCTTGCAAATACAGGAAGAAAAAGCTCACATCCAGAAATCAGTTGGAAACTATGAAACCCTGTTGGACATGCAAAAGAGCAAAGCTTAACACAGACAAATACCGTAGGTGGGTGACAAGTTGACAACCCTTATGTTTGCTGATTTATGCAAGAGATTGGGAAATTCCTTTCAGACATTGAGAATTTCAACTTGTTTATAAATCTGCTAACATTTTTCATCACAGATCCTGGAGGATCTGTGGAGAGATCTGTGGAGACATCAAGGATAATCTGCACATCCCTGAAAAGATAAGATGAGATAATGCAATATACTATGTGGTGTCACCTGCACTGCCTCCAACCAGTGATTCATGTGTTGGTGGGACTGTCCAGTCCTTCAAAACATGTCATCTACATTATGAATGCCCAATCTCCAGCAAAGGTGAAACTTCTGTAGTGTACTCAAGTAAGAACATTGAACACCTACAAGTGAGGTGATTATCCTCGGCAAGGAGAGAGGTGTTTTGACTTTTGAGAGAGGAGTTATAGAATCCTACTGAGGGAGAGTGTAACAGCTGACTATATGTATACAAAGCAAAACGGGCATTCCGCTTCTAACTTTCGTTTGTAAGGGCCCTAACATAAAAGGTATGACTTCATTGTCACCTTGCACAACATGACGAATCAGATGCCTGATGAAATCTGATGACAGATTTAATAGAGAGTTGCAAAAAGGTCATGTACAGTCCAAGATTTAGTTTGGTATGTGCATAAAATTCAATCAACATGATGAACATCATGAAGTTCCCAAGAACATGTCTATACTGTTATGTAATACGGACATTGCTGAACATTTTACATTAATGCGTCTCATGACTTTGTTTTTTTTGTTTCCATTATTCAGTATATTGACTCTATATGTAAGTATTTAATTATACTTTTAGTGAGGGGGGCACTGATTTTTTTAAATAATGCTATTTCTGAAGCTGTTCAACTTGTTTAGAGTAGATTTCAAAATTGTAGGTATATTGAGTCAAAAAAGGTTCAGCTTTTCATAACTCAAATTTGATGTAAAATAAACTCATTTATTGGGGGTTGCAAAGAAATTGTATGTGTACACCAGTACCACAGCCTTGAGCAGTTTATTCATGGTACACATGATGTATGCTTAGAAAATAAACAATAGGAATGTTTGTTTTTACTATCCATAACCATGTGATAGACAATAAAAATATTGCACCTTCCTGTCGTCTATCATAGGTAGAGGATAGTAAAAACAAAAATTCCTATCGTTTATTCTCATTCTTAGTCAGTTAAATATTATTTTAATAACTAAACACTGTTATATTGAGTAAAAATTAATGACCGTCATGAAAACTCCACTTTTTCTAAAATGAACTATTACAGTTTTAGTTGTGCGTACTGCGATCTCTTTTGCGTATTATTATAGAATGCGCTACATACCCGCACTTTGGCAAGTGTCTTCCATGACAACACAGTTGCTGCCGTCTACCGTGTGATAGATGGCATGCAGAAACCAATGAAATTTAGCATTAACAAGCTAAGCCACAGCCACTGACTAAGAATGGCTTTTACATACCAGATTAATATGACATGTTTCCATTCCCTTGCTGAGAATATTGTCATGTGAAATATACCCATGTTATTTGAACAGACAGTATGCAATTGACTTATGCATTTAAACAGGGGGGAATCAATCAATTTGTCCTAAGTCTTGTTTCATAAGAGATTGTGGTATTCAGGGATGTAAATATTCCGGAAATTGACAGAATTCCGGAAATTTGGCAACAAAAAAAATCCGGAATTGGATGATAATATTTCATCATAAAAAGAGCCAAAAAAAGTTTTTAGGAGGTGGTGATTCCCCGCAGCCTATTCCCTGGACAAACCGCCCTTAATGTTCAATACCACATGCAAGCCCTCGGCCACCTGTCCAAGAACCAGATGGATGCTCAGGTAATGGATATGTTGCCCATTTACATCGCTTGGTATTATGTTTTGTATTCTCATCATTACACATTGAGTGTGCATAACAACAAATGTGTGATAATGCAGAGGAGTTCAACAGTGATGGCATAAAAGAACAATAAGAGACACATTGAATTGGACATTGACAACATAGACACAGTTTTGATAAAAGCAAGTTTTTCAACCAAACAAGCAGCGATGAACACATTTTAGTGATAAAACTGCAGACCGGGTCTTTCTCGAAGCTTGGCTAGTGGTCAGTTTTTCAAAGCCAGCAGACTAGCCCTACCTATGTAGATCTATTTTATGGATTTATTTCTGTGGTGATGTAAGATGTGCAATTGTAAGTACTGGTATATAGGACCAATTGGGCTTTAAAGCCTGATGGCTTTAGAAGCCTGACCTCTAGCCATGATTCGGAAAACCAGCCCTCAGTGGCAAATCAAAAATGAAAGAATGATTTTGTTAGTATAAAATATGAATACTGATTTGTTGATATAGAGGTACTTCCAATATGAATCTAAGGGCAACAACAAAGAAAGTCTCTTTAATTTGATGAAATAAAAGCAATATAGAATTCCATTATGGAAAATGTTGATAGTTGCAGTACAAAATATAATAAATTTCACAATATCAAGTTTGCAAATATAAATTCTTTTTCGTCTGCATCATGTTTTCTTTGTTTAGTAAGTGGGTACATGCATTTGTAATCAATACAAAGTAATGCAATTACATGTATTATTAAGTTATTAATGATTTTACAATTATTCAACTGATTATCCTGGTATTCAGTGAGTGGTGCTTTTATTCAACATATCTAAAGAGTAAAAAAGCATTTCATTAATTGAAGATATTTTTGACATGCATCATCTGCAGACTCCACTGTATGCAGACTCATAGCCTCCACCAGCATAGCTATTCATACCCAGTAGTTCTAATCCCACAGGTGTTCTGATGCATGAGTAATCACACATGAATGGAGAGATTGCTGATTTCAAGTCGTGAAAATGAGTATCATTTTACAGGAGGATCACTATGTACATCCACTTTGTGCATGGTCAGAATTGGGCAATTGCAATCGAGTACTTGCATTATATATATAATCAGGCACCCCGTGTCTGGAAAACTTGCATTATATTAATCGGCAACTATTATTAGCAAGTACATTTGGGTTATAATCGAGCACCCGGTATCAGCAAAACGTGCATTATAATCTAGTACTTGAGTTCTTGCAAGTTAGTGAATGCTTTCATTTAATTTTAATGTGTACTCATTCAAACATGAAGTCAACAACAGGTATGAAATGGGTGTCTTTGATGCTATACGCAGTGACGTAATAAACCGGATTAGCAATAGGTGAATTTGAATTTTGAATATATCGTGCTGCACTACAAGCAGATTGCACTCATCACCTGTGTATGTCTGCAATCATAGATTGAATACAATACCGGTCTTTTCAAAGATGCTAATCATACAGGGGCGAGTGATCAGCGTGATATGGTTCAAAGCAGAGGTATAGCGTGAACGTACCAGTGCAGCACGGTATATTCAAAAATTGTTTTCACCTATTCCTATAGTTAATACGATTATTACATCACTTCGTCAGCGTATGAGTCAATTGATGATGCATGCCAAAAATCTTTTCAATTGAAGGAATACTTTTTAAAGTCAAGAAACAATCCCAACTGGGTAGTCTGTTTTACTCTTTACTGATACCCTCCCTCGGGTCCTTAGATAACGACTTGAAAAGTAGACTATACCATTATTAATCAACCAGGGCGTAGCAAGAGCTTCGGGAGCCCATGGACAAGAAAAAGTGTGGGCCCTTTTAGCAGGGCCGGATTTACCATTGGGTCAGAGGGGCTCCCAAAATTGCTTTAGATGCATGTTCCTCTTAGCCAGACAACACCATGTTTTGGATATGGTAAAATTGCTCAATTTTGACGCTTTGCACATATCATTATAGCCCTTCACATAGCAAAATTCACCTTCATTTTGGGCTCAAATGCTTTAAAATTACAAATTTATTTTGCACGCAAATGTCCTAGTAAGATCAGAACAAACTTGATAAACTTATCTCCCTGTTTGCAATGCTTCTGCCACCACTGCTGATCTTATAGTAGTGGGGAAATTATTTTTTTATTATATTCTGTACTTTTTAACTTCCCATTGCAAGAAACAGTGAAACTATCAACTGAATTTAGCTTCCTTTTGGTACCAAATAAGATGGCAACAGTCTTACCAAGACGAAGGGGGAGCTTATTATCAATCATCCATTGCCTGCAAGAGTCTAATTCGTAACTCAATTTATCAGCGATTTTTTTGGAATCTTTATCAGAAACAAGCAAGGTACTGTCATCAGCACAGCGTATAAAAGTGATTTGCAGTCGACACTGATGGGCATGTCATCATAGTAGAGAAAGAGAAGTGGACCAAGAATACTGCCTTGCGGAACTTCGCAACCTAGTTGACATTGACAATTTGCCTCCTCCCAGTTAAATAAGATCTAAACCACCCAACTGAGAACACTCCCAACATGCCCAAGGCCTAATATTTTCAAAAGAATGACATGGTCAACAGTGTCGAAAGCCTGGTTTGAGCCTGGGCCCATCAGGACCCAAGCGTGTCTCCACGCGCAGCGACCGTTTAAACAAACAAACAGTACCAGTAAAATTGCCAGAAAAGTTGTTAGTGAGTGTTGGAATTTCGAGATATGAAAAGGACCAGTACTAGCGTCAGCAGGGTGGGGGGTGGTGGTCGGGAGCAAAATGAAAGAAAAAAGTGCCCCTCTGACAAAAAATCAAAGAGAATATCTGGAGGGCAAATGAAAAGAAAAAGGGCAAAGAGGCCCTTTTCCAACAATCATGGGCAAAAATAGTGTAAAATACACAAATTTTTCGAGCTGCGGGCGCTCATTGTCGTAATAAAACCATTTTTTATCCTGATAATGGGCGAAAATAGTGTAAAATACAAGATTTTTGCCACATTACCCCAATAAAGCCTTTTCGGAAGCTCGAAGACATGTACATAACATGTATTGTATGATGCAAAAAAGGACCCAAAATAATGAACATTGACCCCAAATATGAACATTGACCCAGGTCTTATGAGGAGTGTTACCCCCGGTAGGGAAATTATTGTTTACAATTTTTGTCAACTTTTGAAGACATGTACATGATGCAACTACATTTTTTTTTCATCTGTGCCCCCGAAATTTTATTTTGCCACCCCTGACCAATGAAGCTGGCTACGCCCCTGAAAAGGACCCAACATAATGAACATTGACCCAGTGATATGAAAAGGACCCAAAATAGGAACATTAACCCAAATATGAACATTGACCCCAAATATGAACATTGACCCAGGTCTTATGAGGAGTGTTATGTTACCCCTTTTTATGACATTTTTCAGTAGATATACACAAAAAAAGCTTTACTCCAAAAATTTCAGTTGATTCCGATTTTACGTTTGCGAGTTATGAATGATTATGTGTATTTCACTGCTCCACATAGACAATGTGTTGTAATTTCGTTCTGGTATATAACGAAATTCAAATTTGACGATATTTTTGCTAAACGAATTAATCTGCAAGAATTGTTTGGCATATAAACATGATAAACATTATGTAGCCAGAGGTTTCCAGTGGTATAAACATCTCAACTTTTTTTAGAAAAGTGGGGGGATGAGGCTGTGGATCACGAAATGCCCTTTTAAAAGTTGGCTTGCCCATCCTCTGAAAAAGTGCTGCAATGTTACCGCCGACTTAACAACTACGTCGTAGATATAGCGGGAGATATAGGTCAAACTATACTTTTTCTGAATCTTATGACTAGAGGAACTCATAAGTAGGCCTATTATTTTTAACCAAGTCCAAGCAATTTTGAACTTGACCCCTGTGTAAAAGTTAAATGACCTCATCCCACCAAATGTTAATAATCATCAGCCTACCAAATCAAGTTGCCTTAGTTTTTACCAATTTTCTTTGGGAAAATTTCGCAAAATACTCAAACTTTGTTTTGAGCACAGATGGCACAATCAGCACACCGACATGTTGAGGGGACAATCGGCCTTGTCAAAAAAGTGGCTGAAAAAAACAAAAATTGGTAATTTTGCCAAAAGATGGGGGGTGGGGTTCCCCCATGATTGACGCCCATGGGTGGGGGGACTCAAGTTTGGTTTTGGTATGGGTGTGCTGCTGAGAAATTGCATATGGACCCATACCAGTTTTTCGAGACCCATCGATATACAAACGGTCAACATTTTCGGCCAAATTTAACCCAAGTTGCCTTAGTTTTTACCAATTTTCTTTGGGAAAATTTCGCAAAATACTCAAACATAGGCTTTATACCATTAAAATAGATGCTAGAAATCACAACTACTCATTTTAATTACGATAGTGTAAGTCTAATGATGATACACGCTTATGAATCGAATCAGTGTAAACGAAATATGCGAACACCAGACCCTGTGCGAACACGACAGGATTTTTCTGTATCTGTACCCCCCTAAAAACGTCTTTACACCCCCTGATCGTCGGGTTTGAAGGCTCAATTGTTCCGTAAAGATCATTTTTTAATTTTCTAAATCAATTGGAAATCGATTACCAACCAAATTAGGGATTTTGTAAAATCAGCCGAAATTGGTTAAAAAAGTGGTTCTTCATCGATTTTGATACAAAACGATATAGCTTAAATACAGGTTGATAGATTTTTACACAATCTTCGCCGTTTGCTTCTAGATAGACATGGTAAGCCGTGTAAGTTACAATACATGGGTGCCCATATGGATTGTTACGTAATAATGATGTAAACGTGTCCAAACTCGTCACGCATGCGCAAAACGGTCCAAAATAGTTTCCAAAATTTAAATTTAAGCCCAATGGAAATGTAATTTTGAGTACAACAGCTTCCAAGGTTATCGTATTAAGTGTTTACCACCCAAATTTGACAATAAAGTAGCTTTACAGTGAATATGGAGCCAAACAAAAAGCCGTTCTATAGTGTCATTTTGGCAGAATTAAGTGATTTTAAGGTATATAGAGTCCCCAGTGAGATTTTGTTGAAATTTGGTACCATAGGCCCTAGGCCTACATAATTATTATTTATACATTAGGGTTATGTTAGGGTTTACGTGTTTAAATGTGATTGTTGTGTGTGATCATCGCACCTGGGTATAAAACAGCAAAAGTTCAATGCCAAAATGGGTCAACTCGATAATAGTATTTCCATGGCGTCGCCAGACGGTCTTAAATGTCGCATAGAATGAACCAAATTAACAGGATAATTGAATAAGCCACATCAGGCAGTGGCGTAGCCGGGGGGGGGCAAGGGGCAGCTTCCCCTATGAGAAGTCTTTCCCCCACTCTGAGGGGCTTTTAGCCCTTTTTGTACTTTTTAGCCCATTTTTGTCAGAGTCTCCCCTTAAAAGTTGTCTTGTCCCCCCCCCCCCCCCCCCCCCCGCTTTGCCCACCCTCTGTAAAAGTGCCGACTACGCCACTGCTATCAGCACAAGAGTGCTATTAGGCCCATGATAGATCATTAACCCATGATCCGTAAGACGCAAGCGGAAAGCCGCGGATTTTGTGGCCGTTAATCCGTCTTGGGAGGGGGGATTAGTGAATAATGGGCCTATCTATTGTCAATATATATATATAGGCCTACTGCCACGGGGGCGTGAGGGGGGATGTCCCCCATAGGTGACGTCCGGCGGATGGCGGGTTATATACACCGTACCCACTTCCCATCAGGGGAGGGGCCGGGGAGGAGGGGCATTCAAATGATCATATGACGGGCAGTTTTCAAAAGTGTGGAGCCAGTAGCGTGGCCAGGCCTTTTTCAGGGGCTTGGGGAGGAAAGGGGGCAAGGCAACTTTTATTGGGGGGAGGGGGAGTTGACCAAAACATATTTTTTTCTTGCATTAATAATGTTATATTATCATCAATACATAAATACACATGATTTTACTGGAAATCTGTATCGGGAACACATGGGATTTGTCAAAGATTTAATGCAGTTAATAAACTTGACATTCGATTTATATTTTGCATATACCCTGAGGAAAATACAAAGATGTGCACAAGGGGTAAGTTTCGCCCTTTTGAGGGTGGGGCGTGTTCGCCTCATTATTGCCCCCGGGCGGACTTGCTTACTTACTTGCTTATGTCGACTTGTCTAGTCGGAATCCGCTGATGGCTCTTCACCCAACTCTGTTCTGCATGCAGTTCCTAATGTCTTGTTTCTCTAGTCCAGTATCCTCGATTAGTTGCTTAATGTAGTCCTTCCGTGGTTGTCCTCTTGATCTTTTACCATGCGTAGGCTGCCACAGCAAAACTCTGGAAGCTGCCTCTGTTTCACTTATGGAGCTTTCTGGCATAGTGTCCAGCAAATCTCAGCCTTTTTGTTTTCAGCCTTTCGGAGATTGGGGAGAGATTGCCGTACAGCTCCTTATTGGTGGTGTGCGACTGCCATGTAACATTAAGTGCTTTCCTCAGTAGTCTTGTGTAACAACCATCAAGCGCTTTCTTATAAACTTTGATGTAATTGTCCAGGTTTCTGCACCATACATCAGAACTGATTCGACTGTGGTGGTGAAAAGCTTGGTTTTAAGATTGCTAGGCAGGCTGCTCTTTCATATCTTGTTCATGCTGTTGCAGGCCCTCCATGCCTGGGCTTTCCTGATGTTAAAATCCTTTTCACTACTGCCAATCCAAGCCCCAAGGTATTTGAAATCGTCAACTACTTCAAGCTCGCTTCCGTCAAGTGTTTGGATTGGGGATGCAGCCATATTGCAAACCATTGCCTTGGTTTTCTTGGCGTTCATGCTGAGACAGACTGTTAGTGCTGCAGTCTCAACAAGATGGAGTAGCTCTTCGGCATCACTGAGACTGTCGACCAATAGTGCTATGTCGTCAGCGAAGTCGAGGTCTGTAATTGTTTGCGGGCCTATCCTCCGACTTTTCCTTGTTTTTAGTGTGAGCCCTAGACGATCTTCATTCCTATGTAGTGCTTTCCTGAGAGCATAGTCGAGGACTGTTACAAATAGAAATGGTGCAAGTGTATCCCCCTGCAGTACTCCAGCCTGAATTATGAAGTCGTCGGTGATTCCATCCCGGGGCAAGGAATCCAATTATTTCACTGAAATTTCAGTAATTCAAGACCAGTGGTTCATTATATATTATAAGAAATGTGGAACATTTTAGTGGTACCTCTTTTCTTATACGTACCGCTTGTCTTGAGTCACTGAAATTCCAGTGCAGTGGATTATTTGCCCCTATAATATACATAACTTTTGTTACCAGTGTGTTATTTTTTAAAAAGAAAAATGCAAAAATAGTCACAAATTTATCAAGGGGTGTAGTACCACCTTAAGCCAAAAATTCCACCATTTTAAATTGTCATTATTTAGGCGAAATTTGATCAAGTATTCTATCGATCAAGTATTCTAGAGTATTTTGAGGCTTGACATCAGTTTTGGACATTCACAAATTTTATCCAAAAATTTCAAAATTTTGAATCATCGTTATTTGGGTGAATTTTGACATAACAACCCCTTTTATGTATCGATCAAGTGTTCTAGGATATTTTGACACCATTTTTGGACATTCACAAATTTAAGCCCAACAATTTTAAAAGTTGTTGAACTTCGTTATTTGGGCAAATTTCGACCTAAAAACTACTCTTATGTATCGATCAAGTGTTCTAGAGTATTTTCACATCATTTTTGGACATTCGAAAATTTAAGCCCAAAATAAATTATTATGAAATTTTGAATCTTCATTCTTTGGGCAAATTTTGACCTTAAAACCACTGCTCTACACTTTTTTCACCTTCATTTTTTTCTCTCTTCAATTTTCTACACCGATTGCGTGTCCTGAAGTCATATGACACCAAAAATGGTCTGAAAATGCTCCAGAACATGTGATCGATATATAAAACTAGTGATTATATCGAAATTTGGCAAAATAACGAAGATTCAATATTTTGACATTTTTGGCTAACATTTTTGAACGCCCAAAAATGGTGTGAATGATCGAGAGCAAGTGATCATTAGGCCTATAGAAAACCAGTTATTGGATCGAAATACGGCGAAATAACGAATATTTAAAATTTTGTTGAACGTCCAAAAATGTTCTGAAATTACTCCAATACTCAAGATCGGTGCAGAAAAATTAATATTCAACAACGTAATAATGAGTGTCTAATGTCTGATATCTTAATCGCGACTTCACCATATAGCATGAGGGATGTGACGAGAGTGGGGACCAGATCGTCTCCTTTGATTGGCCCCACCCTCCCCACACAAACTGCAGGTTTCCCGCCTATGAGTAGGCCTCGGGGATTTGGAATAGGCCTATACGCTTTTTGCCATAATTCCAATAATTCGTGATCCACAGCCTCATCCCTCAAAAACGTTGACAGTATACCATCAACAGCTAAGGCGTACTGATTGAGGAAGAGGGTGAGGAGCCATCCCCAGCTCAGGAATGGAGCGCTGTAATACATGTTGCAGGGCCTAACTCACCAGTGTCAAAATAAAATGAATTCCAATCTTGGCAAGAAGCCTTTTTTTTTTTTTGGGGGGGGTGAGATACCCACTGAACCATAATTATTCTAAAAAGGGATGCTGAAATCACGAAATACCCCTTGAAGACATTAATTAAAAATCGCTTTGTTTGCCTATAAAAATCACAGATTTGGCTGATGTGTAAACATAAAAAAAAGCCAAAACTTTAAACAGGGTTTTTCATACAATTAAACAAATTTAAAAAGATGGAACATTATCATCATTCATTTTTACTAGGCAGTTACCCGTATTTGGCGGTTCTCGGCTGTCGCGATTACCTGGCTGATGGTGACTGTACTCAGTCACCAAGTTAAATGCCCACAGGACATTTTTTACTAATTTGACCTCAGATGACCCCTTGTGACCTCGAAATGACCTTCCAAAATTTGGCTCTAAATGTTGTCTGTACCCACCATGTTTCATGCCCATACGACAGTTTTTAGTAACTTGACCTTGGATGACCCCAAAATGACCGTCCAAAAATTTTACTCTAAAAGTTGACTGTACCCACCAAGTTTCATGCCCATACAACATTTTTTACTAATTTGACCTCAGATGACCCCTGGTTGACCCCAAAATGACCGTCCAAAAATTTGACTCTAAAAGTTGATTGTACCCACCAAGTTTCATGCCCATACGACAGTTTTTACTAATTTGACCTCAGATGACCCCTGGATGACCTTGGTTGATCTTGGCCCACTAACCGAAACAAACTTGTTCTGTCTGAGGTCCAGATGCACCTACCCACCAAGTTTGAGGAACATGCGACCCCTAGTCTCCGAGAAAATAGGCGGAAAACAGTTTTTACTAATTTGACCTCAGATGACCCCTGGGTGACCTTGACCCACTAACCAATACAAACTTGTTCCGTCTTAGGTCCAGATGTACCTACCCACCAAGTTGCATGCCCGTATGACAGTTTTTACGAATTTGACCCCTAGATGACCTCTGGTGACCTTGACCCACTAACCAATACAAACTTGTTCTGTCCCGGGTCAAGACGCACCCACCCGTCAAGTTTGAGGAACGTGCGACGCCCAGTCTCTGAGAAAAACAGTTTTTACTAATTTGACCCCTGGATGACCTTGGGTGACCTTGATCCACTAACCAATACAAACTTGTTCTGTCTGGGGTCAAGATGCACCCACCCACCAAGTTTGAGGAACGTGCGACCCCTAGTCTCCGAGAAAATAGGCGGACAGACAGACAGAGGCACAGACAGAGTCACAGACAGACTACCAGTATTATTATATAGATGGCATTTTGCTGCCCGACTTGCATTTCACAGAAACTAAACATTTTACCACTTTTCTTTTGTTCATTTGCTCTTTCTTTCCTCCAAGCTTTCCTTAGTCTATTCGTTGTTTATTCTTTCATTTGCTATATCTCTTTTTTGGTTTCTTGGTTTTGTTCATCATTGCTTTGTTTGTACTTTCTACCCTTCCGTTTTTTGGTGACTTGACTTGTGTTAGTGAATAGGGGGCTATAGGTGTAAAGGACAACATACGTGTAACATAGCACAAACTATTATTTTTCTGATTTATTATCATGGAAAGACCAATAATTTGGGAACATTTTCAATAAAATCGGGAATCATGTTGCAAAATATTAATGCGTTTTGCAATTTAGAAATTCCAATTATGAAAAGAATTGATTAAAATCATCAATTGCAATATTGACGTTTGAATAACAGTGAACAAATCGGGCACTTTGTAACGTCCATTACTATGTCAGAGTAGTACATGATAAAAAGAAGCCTGAAACACCCCCTTTAAATCATTGTCTACTAGGTATTCAAGCAATAAACCTTTATTTCGGGGACCAAATGAATGCAGCAGGTCTTGACCAATTAGTAGAAATGATATCGACCACTTCTTTACTTCTCAAGATGAATGTATATTAATAGCGGTAAATCCTCCACTTTGGTTTGAACATAGAGACAGTAAGATGTATAGTAAGCGAAAACACCTAAATAATCAACATGCAACTCTGCTTTATAGAAATCAAATGATTAAACTTCTTTATTCATGCACATTTCTTTAATTCTTTAACATAGAGACAGTAAGATGTATGATAAGAGTAAAAAACCTAAATAATCACTGCATTATATATAGAACCCAAATCATGAAACTTATTTATTCATGCATATTTTTTTAACAAACATGATATAGAGAAATAGCAATATCAGTTGATACCATGAAGGGTAAAAATATTTCACCGTACCTGGTAGAACAAAATAAATTTGCACCCATGTATGCAATTCCAGCCTGTATTTTCCACATCTTCCATGCATTAAGAAACATCCACTAAATAAGGTTAGCAACTATTTTAAACTATTGTGATTTGGTAGGTCACAGCATCTTGCAAATGGTGGTGAGCTTTGGCAAAAATTGCATTGATCATTTCATCGCTAGTGTGTAGAAAAATTTAAATATCGCAGATATACTTTTGTAGGTCCTGTGGCTCTTGAGTTATGTTGTAAAGAGGGCTGAAACAACAACACTTTTGTAAAACATACATAACTCATCAACAACAATAAATCAAGCAAGTTTTCAGCGTATATGATTTGTAGGATTAACTTTTGCAAAACATTCACACCCCCTATAGAGGAGTTCGGATTTCCAGACCTTTTGTCCAGTCGCGATTGTTGGAAATCCAGACTTTTTTTTTTGCCTTTAGAAAAGGCGAAAAATATCCATCTAAAAATAGTTCAAAATAAGAAATCCTCAATTTGAGAGTTCATTTGGGACATTTCTGTTCATTTTATTGCATTTCCAAGCTTTTTCCAGTAACATTAGCAACTGGAATTCCAGTCGTTTTCAGGAAGCAAACCTGGAAATCCAGACATTTCCTTTGATTGAAAAGTTACTCCTCTATAGGGGGTGTGCACTGATTGTCTGGAATAGCCCAATACACCGTCTACCTGTAAGTGTTTCAATCAAATCTAACATGCATCACTCTGAAAGACAAAACATTTCATTGATTTCAACCATCTGTGTACAATGTTTCCATAGAATCTATCACTGAAGGACAAACATAAATTTACAACCTTTAGTGTACAAGTTTTTCCATAGAATCTATCACTTGGTCAAAAAGTTTCAACCCTCTGTGTAGAGTGTTCCATGGAATCTATCACCCAGAAAGACAAACATTTTCAACCTTCTGTGTCTCATTGTTTCCACGGAGCAACACTCAAATAACGATTTTTAACCTCCTGTGAACAATTTTTAGACCAAAACACATTTTGACCCCAGTCATATTTGGACCTTAAATTACTTTTTTGACCAAAATCACATAATTATTTAACCAAAAATCAAATTGTTGACCCAAAGTCACATTTTGACATTTTTTACCAAAAATCATAACCACACCAAAAACCAAATTTTTTTATCAAGAAAAGATTCTGAAAACATAATGATAAAATTGGATACTTTTTTTTCACACTATACTTTGTACAGCGCTCAAGAGTCCCATAATCAACACTTGAATGTGTTGGATAAGCTCACTTTTCCACATTTTGTTTAATCAAAAAATCACATTTTGACCAAAAAAATCATGTTTTTGACCAAGAAAAGATTCTGCAAACACAATTATACAATTTGATGTTTCTATTCATCTGATACAAAATTTATTGGTCTCGCTATCAGAGTTTTAGAATATAGGACTCGTCTACATCTCGTCCAATATTTTAAAACTTGTAACTTGACCAATAAATTTGTGTATTGGGTTCAATTTTATATAAATATTTTACAAGCCTGTTAAATTATCAGAAACCCAATTCTAATGATAATGAAAATTAGTTTCATGTGGTTGACCCTCTTTTCATGTAAACTAATATGATTAAATTAAACCAAAGTATAATTTTATAGTGCAATTTTATAGTGTTTCAACAACTCTTCCTCATTTTGTGTACATGCGCGGGTCATGATGACCCACACTTACAAATAAGCGTAATTGTTTATTGACAGTATAATGGTCATGAGACAAACACTGTCAATAAACAATTATTAATGATCGTATTTGTTGTTGAAAGGATATGATCATGATTCACCATTGTTCACCACTGTTTAACAACTTGCGCCGGACGAATCTCTGTGGTTTACTTCGCATCATTGTTAAAAAATGACGAACAGTGAAACATGATTGAATCCCAAATTCTTTCATCAATATACCTTGGGTAGAAATAATTGATACCACTCTTGTTAGCAACAGATTCATGGTATGACACATGGAAACAATTCCATTTGTTCAGTTACTCTGTCAACATAAGGTGTGACTGAGGTTGGCTTTATGCCAATGACACCATGGGTTTAGTTTGCAAGCATGTTGTACTTTTACAGGGGATGGCAACATCAGTCACTTTCTACACTGAAATAAATGACAAGCCAATGTTCTTCTGATTCTATGGTACAGTTAATTTTGCCAAAGCTTACCCTATAAAATTAATAATTGCTTGTTGGACATTTGATGCACATAAACCAGGCCTTGCCGTCTAGATTTCAAAGGCGAGTGGTCAATCGCTCGCTACCTTATGATGCTAGGCGAGTAATTTAATCACTCGCTAGTGGTCGAATCACTCGCTAGTGGTCGAATCACTCGCTAGTGGTCGAATCACTCTCTAGGTCTGACAGAGCATTCAGTATGACGCACTTACGCACTGCTGACATCCTGTCTTTCAGAAATCAAGACTAATTTATTGAGATGAATTGAATACATTGGAAGTGCTAAAACTTGAATGTAATTTAGATTCAATTTGGGTAATTCGCAGCGAGCGATATTTATTGTCTATGGTGAGTGGAAAATCGCTCGCTAGAAATTGAGTTTGGGCGAGCGGTGGTGAGCAAAAGGGATCGCTCGCCTCAAACGGCAAGGCCTGCATAAACATGTATGTGCGATGTGACATGTACATGTGTAGCACACATGACAAAGATTTTGCCATGTAAAAATGACAGACTTAAAATCTATATTTTAACATTTACATCAAAATAGATTAGCATTTTTTTTCCACAAAATATTAGTTATTTAGTTTTCACTATCAGACATGTCCCCCTTTAATTTTGACCCGAAAACGGCAATGCGATATTTTATGACCATCCCGTATGTCACATACGCACAGTGTTATTAACATCCCTTACAGATTGGACTAATATTTTGGTCGGTAAGCATGATTAGGGTGTAATCTTTTGGGCTTTTGCATCGAGTGCTATCTTCAGAGCAACTAAAGAAAGAGATGACACGCCTTATATACAATTATTAAAAGGCACATCATATAAGATACCCCTGGTCATCTTTTGCAATAGGAATGTGATGAAAACCATTCTTTAAGTCCAATGTTACCATGTAGTCATCATCCTGAATTAATTGGGTCACCACATTAATGTCTTCATAGCAAAATTTTGGAACATCACAATGATTGTTTATTCTATGGAGATCCACAATCAATTTGAATTTACCACCCTTTTTGGGAACACATTTAATCAAAGAAATACACAACGGCTTTTGCTGAGGATCGCAAATTTGAATTGCACCCAAGTCCAGTAGTAACAATTACATACCATACATAGTCATGAGACACTTGTATGGAAGAAATAGTTAGAACTACAGTTATTCCAATATCACATTATACAGCTCTGCTATCTATAGGCTCACTATAGGCTTAGTGATGCAGGTGCGCTGGTCCTAAAATCCAATCGTAGAGCATACACTCATGTGTATACAGGTGGTTTGTTGGCATTCACCTGCAACCACATAAAAGCATTGGTGGTATTACTTCTGAACTTCAGGCGAACCAAAGTGTAGTTGATGAGATATTATTTTCACCTTACTTCTGGCCACTTGATCATTGGCTGCCATCTTCATTCTGGTCACCTGTTAAGATAAAAGATGTAAATTAAGAGGTGTAAATTCAAAGCCAATGACACATTTAGATTTCATTTTTGTTGACTTGTTTGGAAGAAGACAATTTACCAGGAGCTGATAGCTGCATCTTTTAGCTGACTTAATACCTCACTCACTGAAATTGGTCAAGAAATAAATCAGTGATCCAAAATCCCAAGGAAAATGGAAATTCAAAAGTCAATAATTGCTCCATTGGATACTCTATTGAATTTGCAAAAAAGGGTTCTTGAACAAGAGAACTATACCATTTTCCCCTCTGATGTGGCAGTGACGTCAGTGCACATTTCATTGGGTGCAGCTTCAAATCGTTCGCTCAAAGCGATGCTGTACACATGCACGTACCCTTAAAGACACACACAAAACAGTTAACTCACTTAAAAATGCACACAAAACAGCATTGACATCACTACCACGTCAGGGCGATAAATGGTATAATAGTGCTATGATTTACATTGATCAGAACATTAAAATGCAACTTCTGATTTCATTGCTTTGGGTATTTGATCACTGTAATAGCTGTATTGGCTGCTGGTTTTAATTCTAACATATGTCTTTGTTTAAATACAAGTGTGAACATAAATAACTGGTACTTTAATTTGTTTGCTAACTGTTCTTCAATATTTTCTCATTTAAAAAAAGTAACAAAATTGCAGTCATGCTATTTGCTTGTAAAAGCTGACCAGATTTGTTCTCATTTAAAAAGGTCTCTTACTTGTTTTGTGACCCTAAATGTATAATATATCATAATTACAATCAAAGCAAACATTAGTGATTAAACACAAAGCAAGGTGCCTTTCAAGCTTACCTTTCTACGCAGTCATCGGCTGTTAAGCATTTTCAGTGTCAATGTTATCATCACTTTGCTCCTCATTTCCAGTTAGCAATATCATCTCACAATCAGTTGCTTCATTGCTGGAGTTCATGCATCAGGGCTGGCTTCACAGTTGAAGTGAGCTCCAGTGCTGGAGGTTGGCTCTATTGGTAGGGTTACTTGCATCCCTGTATATTATCAAATCAAAGACCATGATTATGAATGAATATCTGAATATCATATAGAACTTCTACACCAAAAATTATGCAATATATTCTTATTACAAGTATGGCTTGTATGGCTGAAAATGTTTGCCGCAGAAGACCATTTTTAAAAATATTTTTTTAAGTCAAGCATATCTAGGTATTAACAGCTGAAATATAGGTGATAATGCGCAATAACTTTGGCCAAAAACAAGTGACCTGGTGAAGAGGGTTGCCATAGATAGCTGATTGGGGCGTTTTTACAGGACAAATCAGGCTTCTTACACTGATCGAAACTAACTGTACCAACATCTTTTATCATGGGTAATATGTATAATATAAAAAGTTGCAAATGCACATTCAGCTTACACTCTCCCCATCCCCCATTTTTCGATGTTGGAAGACTGTAATGATGACGATGTTGTCCAAATCAAGATTGCAATAGGGGAGCGGGAAATGATGTTGGCCAATTAATGCTTTGGTGTGGCAACATTTTTCGCCAGGGTTGTGGGTACAATTCGGATAAGTTGCAGCAAGAACACAAATTCTGAAAATTATGAAACACTCTTAGTAATATTTATAATTAAGAAAAACTTACACAACTTCATGTTTAGTGAAGACCCACTGGTGCTGACTGGAAAACCTGTTTATCATTTGCCCAATTATTGCTCTGGCATATGAGGCCTTCATCCATTCCCCTGTGAACAGGTCACTGCTCTGCTGTTTATTTATGTGGTTGGGGTGGCATCGTTTGATGAAATATCCACACACCAATTACAGCAGGGGATGTTGCTGACTTGAGCAGAGCTTTTCCTGTAAACAACAACAAAACATCAAGTATTATGTGGATTAGATTTTGAACTATGTATCTAACATACTGGGCGAACCTAAAAAACACATATATTTTACTTGAAACTTTTGCACTGTAAAATATTTGCTCTGCTGTTATTGTCAACAGAAAATCTTTACATCCTTGCAGCAGGAGTGCAGCCATTGCTTATCATTGCCATTACATGATGAAAAAACTCTGTAGCAAAATGACAGCATAATTCTACGGAGCCTCATTTTGAAAATTATCCCGAGATAATCAGGTTATCTCGGGATAATTATCCCGAGATAATCAGGTTATCCCGGGATAATCATGTCAATAATCATAATAGTAATAGTAGAGTGCAGATCAATATAGCTATCTTCAGTAGATAGCAGATCAATAAAGCTTTTGTCAGTAGATTTCAGATCAATATAACTATCGTCAGTAGATAGCATATCGACATAGTAATCTTCTGTAGATAGCAGATCAAAATAGCTATCTTCAGTGGAAAGCAGATATAGCTATTTTCAGTAGATAGCAGATTAATATAGTTATCTTCAGTAGATAGCATTTTAATATATAGCAGTAGATAACAGATCACTATGGCCATCTCCAATAGATTACAGATGAATATAACTATCTTCAGTAGATAGCAGATCAATGTTGCTATATCTAGTAGACTGCAGATGAATATAACTATCTTCAGTAGAGAGCAGAATAATATAACTATCATCAGTAGATAGCAGATGAATATAGTTATCTTCAGTAGATAGCAGGTTAATATATAGCTATCTTCAGTAGATAGCAGTTCAATATAGCTATCTTCTGTAGATAGCAGATCAATATAGCTATCTTCTGTAGATAGCAGATCAATACAGCCATTTTCAGTAATATAGCTATCTTTTGTAGATAGCAGATCAATATAGCTGTCGTCAGTAGATAGCAGATCAATATAATTATCGTCAGTAAATAGCAGATCCATATAGCTATCTTTTGAAGATAGCAGATCAATATAGCTATCTTCAGTAGATAGCAGATCAATATAGCTGTTGTCAGTAGATAGCAGATCAATATAACTATTGTCGGTAGATAGCAGATCAATATGGGTATCGTCAGAAGATTACTATATCGATCTGCTATCTATCGACGACAGTTATATTGACCTGCTATCTACTGACAACAGCTATATTAATCTGCTATCTACTGAAGATAGCTATATTGATCTGCTATCTACAGAAGATAGCTATATATTAACCTGTTTTCTACTGAAAATAGGGATAGTAATCTGTTATTTACTGAAGATTGTTATATTAATCTGCTATCTATTGAAAATAGCTATATTGATCTGCTATCCACTGACGATAGCTATATTGTTCTGCTATCTACTGGAGATAGCTATATTGATCTGCTATCTACAGAAGATAGTTATATTAATCAACTATCTACAGAAAAAAGCTATATTGATCTGCTATCTACAGAAGATAGCTATATTGATCTGCTATCTACTGAAGATAGCTATCTTAATCGGCTATCTACTGAAAAAAGCTATATTGATTGATCTATAGAAGATAGCTATATTGATCTGCTATCTACTGAAGATAGTCATATTCATCTATAATCTACTGGATATAGCTATATTGATCTGCTATCTATATTAAAATGTTATCTACTGAAGAACTTGAAAATAGCTATATCTGCTTTCCACTGAAGATAGCTATATTGATCTTTATTTCTACTAAACATAGCTATATTGATCTGCTATCTATATAAGATAGCTATATTGATCTGCTATCTACCGACGATAGTTATATTGAACTGCAATCTACTGACAACAGCTACATTGATCTGCTATCTACTGAAGATATTTATATTGACCTGCTTTCTACTGAAAATAGCTATATATTAACATGATTTCTACTGAAGATAGCGATAGTAATCGGCTATCTACTCAAAATAGCTATATTGATCTGCTTTCTACTGAAGATAGCTATAATTATATTGATCTACTGAAGATAGTTATATTGATCTGCTGTCTACAAAAGATATCAATACTTATATTGATCTGCTATCTACTGATAATAGCTATATTGATCTGCTATCTACTGAAGATAGCTATATTGATCTGCTATCTACTGAAGATAGCTATTGATCTGCTATCTACTGAAGATAGTTATATTCATCTGTAATCTACTGGAGATAGCTATATTGATCTGATATCTACTGAAGATAGCTATATTGATCTGCTGTCTACAAAAGATATCAAAAATTATATTGATCTGCTATCTACTGATAATAGCTGATTGATCTACTGAAGATAGCTATATTGATCTGCTATCTACTGAAGATAGCTATTGATCTGCTATCTACTGAAGATAGTTATATTCATCTATAATCTATTGGAGATAGCCATAGTGATCTGTTATCTACTGCTATATATTAAAATGCTATCTACTGAAGATAACTATATTTATTTGCTGTCTACTGAAAATAGCTATATCTGCTTTCCACTGAAGATAGCTATATTGATCTGCTATTTACAGAAGATTACTATATCGATCTACTATCTACCGACGATAGTTATATTGATCTGAAATCTACTGACAAAAGCTTTATTGATCTGCTATCTACTGAAGATAGCTATCTTAATCGGCTATCTACTGAAGATAGCTATCTTAATCGGCTATCTACTGAAGATAGCTATATTGTTCTGCTATCTACAAAAGATAGCTATATTGATCTGCTATCTACCATGTCTACTGGAGATAGCTATATTGATCTGCTATCTACAGAAGATAGCTAGGCCTATGTCGATATGCTATCTACTGACGATAGTTATATTGATCTGTATTTCTAGGCCTACTGAAGATAGCTAGGCCTACTCTTTAAATTCCAGGGACTTATTAAAATGACAAAACTTTGACAAGACTTAAAATTCAAATCTAATGGATTTAAATTGTACTCTAATAAAGATTTGAATTTTAAGTCTCTCAAAGGTTTTGTCATTTTAGACTTATTTTTAAATCTTAGGAATTTAGAGAGTAGGCCTATATTGATCTGCTATCTACTGAAGATATTTATATTGATCTGCTTTCTACTGAAAATAGCTATATATTAACATGATTTCTACTGAAGATAGCGATAGTAATCGGCTATCTACTCAAAATAGCTATATTGATCTGCTTTCTACTGAAGATAGCTATAATTATATTGATCTACTGAAGATAGCTATATTGATCTGCTGTCTACAAAAGATATCAATAATTATATTGATCTGCTATCTACTGATAATAGCTATATTGATCTGCTATCTACTGATAATAGCTATATTGATCTGCTATCTACTGAAGATAGCTATATTGATATGCTATCTACTGAAGATAGTTATATTCATCTGTAATCTACTGGAGATAGTTATATTCATCTGTAATCTATAGCTATCTTAATCGGCTATCTACTGAAGATAGCTATCTTAATCGGCTATCTACTGAAGATAGCTATATTGTTCTGCTATTTACAAAAGATAGCTATATTGATCTGCTATCTACCATGTCTACTGGAGATAGCTATATTGATCTGCTATCTACAGAAGATAGCTAGGCCTATGTCGATCTGCTATCTACTGACGATAGTTATATTGATCTGTATTTCTAGGCCTACTGAAGATAGCTAGGCCTACTCTTTAAATTCCAGGGACTTATTAAAATGACAAAACTTTGAAAAGACTTAAAATTCAAATCTAATGGATTTAAATTATACTCTAATAAAGATTTGAATTTTAAGTCTTTCAAAGGTTTTGTCATTTTAGACTTATTTTTAAATCTTAGGAATTTAGAGTGTAGGCCTATATTGATCTACTATCTACTGAAGATAACTATATTGATCTGCTATCTACTGAAGATAGCTATATGTTAAACTGCTTTCTACTGAAGATAGTGATATTAATCTGCTATTAATAGGGAAGGGTTTTATCCCTTAAGCTGAAATAACGAGGTAAAGTGAAAGAAATCACACTGGCTATTTTGGCCGTTTAAATTGCTCTGGTTGGCCTACAACATGACCTACAAACACAATAAATGTGGCTGATTCCATTTATGTATTACAAATATGCCAAAAAATAACCCAATTTTATATTAGGCCTATAGGCCTAAGATCATACACTATGGCTGTGATCAAACTTGTGAATAAGCGTGCTTGTTCAAATCGTGTTCGAATCAATGCAGGGAATTCGGAACCATAATTTAGACAAGTTTTTAAGTCTTGGTGTAAAAAATGTGGTGCCTCATGCAAAAGTGTAAAATGCAAAGTCAGAAGTGTAACGGCACTCCAGCCGGCAGCCCGTGGGGGCAACTACCTGGCCGGTCCCCGTACGATGTATCATGTGTGCATGCTCGCTCGACTACTCTCGCGTTAAACTTGGGTGCTGTGGTCTGAAATGACCCTGCAGTTCATTTTGCTTCGTAACTTTACTTATCCAGTCCTGCGTTTCAAGTTATGGTTGAAATAAAAACCCTTATTAAAGCTTATTTTTAATTTTCAGGTTTCAAAATCAAAAATGGAGGCCACGATAGACCAGTTTGGTTGGCAATTTCGCGCGAAATTTAGTAATATTTTTCGGCGTGATTTGTGTGAGGAAAACTGTCGAGTCGATTTTATCTTTATTTGAACAAATCAAGCCAAATCATTCAGCACATATATAATTTTGTTTTCACTTTTCATGAATATGTTATTGGTTTTATCCAACTGTACTTCTGATGAAAATAAAAGGCTGTATTTTGTGACTATTGTCATTCAATTTCGGCAATGTTTACATCCGAAATGTCATTTCCTGGATGGTTACGCACCATGTAGCCAGTGACAATAGAAGTTCATGTATACAATACACAATATGTACACAATAGGTACGAAGGGGTTATACAGTCTCCTACCCAGATGTACACTCCACCGCCGTACATCCTGTACGGACGTCAATTACAAAATTGACGCTACTTGCCTAACATTGCTGTGTTAAAGAGATTGCGACATGTACAATTATCCCAAGATAAACATGTTATCCCGGGATAACATGATTATCTCGGGATAATCTGATTATCCCGGGATAACATGATTATCTCGGGATAATTATCCCGAGATAATCTGATTATCCCGGGATAACATGATTATCTCGGGATAATTATCCCGGGATAACATGATTATCTCGGGATAATTATCCCGAGATAATCTGATTATCCTGGGATAACATGATTATCTCGGGATAAATATCCAGAGATAACCTGATTATCTCAGGATAATTTTCGAAAAAAATATTTGTTACATGTCACCCATGAGGCTCTGTATAATTTGTTGGGTTCATCACATAATGATGTATCGTGAGGATAACAGGAAAGTGTATTCCTGAGAAAAATATGAGTTTGAAAAAATGCTGATTTGTAATAAGGTTGTGATCAGTCAAGTTAGCTCAATCGATAAGGCATTCGACTATGGTGCGAGAGGTTGCGGGTTCGAACCCTGGCGGTGCCTAGTATGCTCTCGTGAAAAAATTGAGTTAGCTTGAAGTTCCCCTAGACAAGGAACTTACTGCTAATTTGTCTTGTTGTAACCCGTAAGAAACTTGGGGAGCTGATCCTGGTTGCAATGGTTATTTGTGGAATGTCTAGGGTGTGCGCTCTTGAAGCAGCAAAGTCCCTAAATTGTTGTTTAATGGTTTATGGAATGATGTGGGGCCGTAGTGGTCAGCGACAACCTGTAAAGTGTGCTGAGGATTGTGGATCAACGTCTAAGCGTTGTGCCTGTGTGTAGCGCACTGTAAATCACTGCGCTTTTTTTGTTGTGCTTTTGCACTAATTTCTAATTTACTGTATGAAAACTGTTCAAAGTGTTCAAAGCACCTTCTTGTACTAGTTTTACTTCATCTTTTAGCTTTTAAATGGGTAGTTATACGTCAGTAAGTGAAACGAAAAATACTGTAAACATAGGATAAAGTGTTTCACATAGTGGCGTATCGTACAATACTAGTACCCCGCTATGTGATGCACTTTTTCGTAAATAGGAAAAAAATGCATCACATTTTCTTAGAAACGTATCACATAGTGACGTATCGTGTGATGCCTTTTATCCCATTTATGAAAAGGTGCATCACATAGCGGGGTAATCATACGATACGCCACTATGTGGTGCATTTTTTTCTACATTCTTTACCATTTTCTTACCATACGCCAATTTAGTTAATTTTTAAAATTAAAATTAATTACTTAATTTTCAGCTTTGGGATTTGGTATAATTGAAGAGGGTGATATGTAAAACATATATATATACCCAACATTTCAAAAATTACCAAAAATCATGATACGTCACTTTGCGATTAACCCGACGAATTATACAGTTGTTTTTTTCAACAGCTGAGGAAAGATAAAAAAAACTCCCCTGCTGTAAAAATTGCTTACCTGATTGTCTACATTAATCAATGTAAGATCGGCTCCCTTAAAACCTGGGTACTCTCCCATCGACTTTGACGCCATCTCTGCCACGTCTACCTTTCCTACAAAAGCATGGCACTTGTCAACTTTGTATGCCTGAAGAGGAAAGTCAATCACTGCAAACAAAATTTCACAAAATAAAATTTTAGTAACTTAACTTTCATAATCTATTTGATCATATATCATTTCTTACAATCTATTACAAAATTAGTTTACAGTACATTTTGGTTCCCTTGGGCAGTGGGTGCTCCAGTTTGCACAGTATTAAATCGCATCTGGTGTGTGTGCATGTGATGTGTACATGCAAAATAACTGCAACCAAATACTGATGTCACTGCCCTCAAGCAACCTAAATGCACTATAGCTAAATATGTATTGAGAATGGTGAAACATTAAAATTGCTTTATATGATTTGACAACATGGAAGGATATACATGTAAATTATGCCATAGTCAATTTTTGAGAAATAAAAAGAATGGAATTCTACAGATGTTTTTCAAAAGTCAAGTATGGTATTCAATAAATAGCCATACATATTAACATTTTATAATATTAGTCACATGAATGTATGGTTAATGTATATAACATATTTCAATTCCGGTTTTAAAAGTTGCAAATCTTTTAAAAACTAGATTGTCTCAGCATCAGGGGATCCTAGGCTATCAAGTGCATCTGAGTGTCGAGGCTTATTCCTCTCATTTTCCACTTGAGCCCTCTCAAACCCACTTCAGAGTTGCTTAGCAACAAGCCCAATTTTTTGGTCACTCAGCTGTCACATATTAGTGGTGTACTGTAACAGCCAATCTGGTCTACCCTGCTATTTCCCATAGTTGGTCCTGTGCCATATACTGGGGTATCCAAAAAGGTGGTTTTGTTACATTTTGATGTGCAGTATGAATTACAAAACATTGTCTCTTGAGTATTTCTTCACCTAGAAGGCTCATTAATGTCTTAAATTTAAGCTAATTTATTCTTTATTATTAGTCATGTAAAGTGCTGTTTTCAAATCATCTTTTATTATTTTTTCGTGACATTTTAAATGAAACGTGCTAAGGGTGGTTGAGGATTAGGAGGAGGAGGAGGATTAGGAGGAGGGACTGTATAAAGTCTATGCAGAATCACACTTTTGCACTATATCATTTTTAATTTTGTTAATTTTTGTTAGCAAGCCTTTATGGAAATATCATTTTAAAGGGAAAATGTTGGAGCTAGATATTATTAAATTGATTTTATTATAACAAAACCCCTAGGGAGAGCAGCGGTTGTTCTCTCGCCTTGCACCACCGAGGTCCTGGGTTAAAGCCCCGGCGCGGCCCAAGGACTCATGTGCACTTGATCCATGCTCGCTCTCACAGGTTTTCTCCAGGATCTCTGAATTCCTCCTGCTTTCAACAAGAGCACCACTGGTGCTGTAGCTCATTTGTTATGGGTTATGGTCAGGAATACCATGCATAGCTATGTATAGCCATGCATAGCTATGTATAGCCATGCATAGCTATGTATAGCCATGCATAGCTATGTATAGCCATGCATAGCTATGTATAGCCATGCATAGTTATGTATAGCCATGCATAGCTATGTATAGCCATACATAGCTATGTATAGCCATGGATAGCTATGTATGGCCATGTATAGCCATGTCATAGCCATGTATGTATATACTTACGGTTCTCAAGATATTTCTTTATTCAAGGCATTTATTTATTTGTACCTTTTGCTTGTCGAGTATCCTTTGATTTTATTTTGTTTAATACAGTTTTGTTTGTATATTTAATGTCTTGGATGCACCATCGGATAGATGAGTGCCACTGATGTAAAAGCAATTTCCAAATAAAAACTTAAAAACTACAACAATTTCATGGTAAATGCCATGCATAGCTATGTATAGCCATGCATAGTTATGTATAGCCATGCATAGCTATGTATAGCCATGCATAGCTATGTATAGCCATGCATAGCTATGTATAACCATGGATAGCTATGTAGTATGTATGGCCATGTATAACCATGCATAGCTATGTATAGCCATATGTAACCATGTCATAGCCATGTATAGCTATGTATAGCCATGTATAGCCATGTATAGCCATGTATAGCTATGTATACAGGGCTGCCAACTTTGAAAAACACATTTCAGTATTCCCAAACCTCAAAATCACCATAGTGCTGTGATCAAGCACAAATCAGCATTTTGAAAATATACTTACGGTTCTCAAGATATTTATTTATTCAAGGCATTTATTTATTTGTACCTTTTGCTTGTCAAGTATCCTTTGATTTTATTTTGTTTAATACAGTTTTGTTTGTATATTTAATGCCTTGGATGCACCATCGGATAGATGAGTGCCACTGATGTAAAAGCAATTTCCAAATAAAACTTGAAACTAGCCATGTATAGCTATGTATACAGGGCTGCCAACTTTGAAAAACACATTTCAGTATTCTCAAACCTCATTGCTCCATTTTTCAAATATTTTTACCCGATGACCCTTTTTTTAAAATCTTATACTCAATGACCCCCTTTTTTCAAAATATTATACCCAATGACACCCTTTTTTTTTATTTTGTTTGTACCCAATGACCCCCTTTTTTAAATGACGCTTTGTACCTGATAGGCCCCTACTTCGCGACGCCGGTAGGCACATACCCATCACTTCTAAAGTGTGTCCCTCCCCCTGGGACTATATTATAATAGATAGTGGCCAGCACATTTATAAAGGACTGATTACTCACTACAATCTTCACTCTTAAACTGTGTTTTTCTGAATGTGCTGATCATGTTGATTGCTAGTCAGAAACTCCTGCGAAGCTATGGACATGGCATCTTACCTACTCCATTCTATAACAGTCTGCCCAGTGCCTTGTGTGTTTTCTCTTCAATTATTTTGTTGAATGTAATTTTATGAATCAAATAAAAAAGATAGAAAGTGACTTCACATAAGTTATGTGTCATTTTATTTATAATAAAGAAGTTATTAAATTAATAAAGTAAGACAATTTATTTATCTATAAGTGCATGTCAAATGGGGTACATTGTTCAATACTATAGGCCTACATGAATAAATTATGCCCATATTATAGCTAGGCCCTAAAAACTTTATTTTGTATCGGATTTTTCCTGTTGAAAAGACAAAACTGATGTTTATGATAGCAACCATTTCATCAATAACATTTTGAGTCATTTTTATCCATAAAACGACACAGGATATGATAGATAACTACTTTCACATCAATAGGGTCCATATGATCACAGATTGTTGAGAATCTGTGATACGATGAAGATTTTGATTCTATAGATCTGTTATCAACATGATATCACGTTGTTCAGTGGTCAAGGAGTAAGGACACTGATATGACATCATAGGTGATGTAATTTTCTTCTGCTGACCATATGATGCTGTATATTAACTATTATTGTTACATTTAGGCCTATACCTAGAACTTTTAAAGTCATAATTAGTTCAAACATAACTTTGGTAATACTTGCTCGTTTTCATTTGTTGAAACGGCAAAACATACTTACTTTTCCTTACAAATCGAATAACAATAATTTTAAAACATTCCACCTCAGAAAGAGGTTGTCATGGTCCCATATACTGATATACCAGGCACTGAAAAAGTGCTACTCACCTTGAGTAAATGTTTACATAACTAATTGGGTTTAGTGACTGGTCAAGATGTGTGATAAATGAGTGAGATGTTTGTTCATAGTCAGGGTTGCCAACCAACAATTTGGTAGCCCAAATTAGGAGAATTTGAGACACTATTTGCTCATGGCTCGTGCACAGAAGTAAGGGCCTATACACAGCACGAGCCCAATTGGTGCTTTATCTATTGACTTACAGAATGTAAGGCAAAGCAACACTGAAAAGCAAACATTGTAGCCGCACTGAAGCAGTAAAGTTCAACATCTCTTTTACAAAATCGCCAGATCAAGGAGTTTGTACAGTGTTTGTAATATGAAAAGCACCACAAACAGTCTGCATAGGAGACTATTCCATGAAATTTGTTAAAAATGTTCGTAACAAAATGCTCCAAAAATGACACTTTCCGTCCGAATTTTCCTAGCTAAATAAGTAACAATCATGAACAATCATGCAAAGATCGCCGCCTCAAATTACCAGATCCATTGCTCAAACGATGTAGCAAGAGAAAGAAAAAAACATACAGAAATCTGGACTATGCCTATAGTTCATTGCATTATGCAATGAGCTAAAAATCGGTTATTAGTTATTTGGTTATCAAAAACTTCCTTCACCCAATGGAATTTGGGGAGATGCACAGATAATTGGTGGATGTTACCATCTACGTGTGGATAGGTTTGTGCCAGGTTCGGGATAACCAGCCTAGTGCGATCTGATTGTGGTGATTCAATTGCAGCAAAATTACAAACCTCTGAGATCTGGGAAAAGGTGCTATATAAACAACAAAATTTGTTTTATTTTATTTATCTTATTTTTTAAGAAAATACACGTCACATAACCATCTTGTTTGTCTTTATGCAAGACTCAGTAATTTGAAGTGTGAAGTTGCGAAATTTCATTGCATACACATTTTTTTCATATTTTGAGCCAATCACCCTAGAATAGTAAGAGTATACATTTTTCGAAACCGGCTGACTCTAGGAATCTAGAATTACCTGTATAAATAGTATACCGTAATGTATCACAAAATAGGCCCTAATCTTTTCAAAATATATTTTTTTATTTTTTGAACTTCCAAATTCTAATAGGCCCAGGGGCTATTTTAACGTGCCTCCTGGCACGTTTGTGCAGTGAGATTAAAACTCCGTGCAGTGAGAATTAAAAACCTGTGCTTAAAATATTTATAAGCCATTTAAGATTCGACCCAGTCAAATGACCAGGAAATGAAGTTCTTCCGCGAGGTAAGATCAAGTCGCAAATAATAATATGTTATATAAGAATGATATTTAGTATAGTTTTCCTCTCAGTAAACAATATCATTTTTATTCCACCAAAAACTTCGTTACAATGCCTCTAGTAAGCCTATAGGCAAACATTTGCTCTGTGTCTCCCTGTATTTTTCGTAAGGAATGCCTCGGGACGAGAACAGAGGCATACCGACAGGGTGCAGGGGGTGAAAGTTGTTCCCTGGCTCGAAATACCGGGACAAAATTTACCAAAATTGTAATGTGAATCAATTGGAGTTGAGGGCGTCCCCCTTAAAATCATAATAGAAGATAATTTCAAGTACGGCACCACATCGAATTTGGTCCTATAGAACTATCGGTGCCCGGTTAGGTACCGATGGCTGTTAACATCACTCCCTGGAGATGTAATAAATTGTATCAAGCATAATAATTAACAGTTGCATAGTGTAATTGTTTTTCATTTAAATATAAAAAAACGAATGCACTGAAAAAATGTTCAGGGTACGATAAAAAGTGTCATCGGTACCTCTTCGGGCACCGATAGCGCTCTAGGACCGAAAAAGATGTTGTGCCTAATAATTGCCCTGTGCATCTTCCTTTCTAGCCCAAAGAATATTTTTGAAAAAGCGACAGAGTGTTTTTATTTTAATGCGCAAAATGTACCTTCATTAAATGTGTACATAAAACAGTTATCTAAATATTTTATATAAATTTTGTACAGGTATTTGGCACACCCTGTATATTTTAACTTTAGGTAAAACTTCAACAAACTGTATATTTTGTGAATGCTTTATCATTATACTATTCAAATATATCACAATTATTGCTAAAATCATTTCAGTGAATTATAAATAGGTAAATTACATGGACAAGTTTTCAAGCACTTTTTTTTTGTTTCACCCTGTATATATTTTGGGCAACCCTGTATATCAACTTGAAACTCAAAAAGTTATTATCCCTATATTATAAGCTATCCGAAAATATATACTTTTACTATTGTCAGATTTATGGAAAAATTTTACAGCAATTATGACTAGTATCATAACCCTACAGTAATCCAAGCCTGGTATCATAATCCTGCACAGTAATCCTAGCACAATCATAACCCTACAGCAGTAACAACCCTATACAGTATTTAGCCTAGTATCATAACCCTATAAAGTAATCCTAACTTAGTATCACAACTCTAAACAGTAATCCTAGCCTAGTATAACTATGTACAGCCATCCTAGCCTAGTATCATAACCCTACACAGTAATCCTAGCCTAGTATCATAACTCTGTAGTCATCCTAGCATGAATAAGTGGTATTTTGTGTGTACCCTGGACCTGAGTCGAGTCAGTCGACTATTAGGTAGACACTGAACCTCAGACCTTGAAGCAGAACAGTCAGTCGAAATCATAGTGACCACATTCATCTGGTGAATGACATTGAATTGTGATACTCGGCTAACATAAACTAGATCATGCTCATACATGATCTGGTCCATGGGGCCAAAGGAGGCATTTTTGAAAATTGAGTTACTGTAATTATTACATTATACATACAATAAGCTAGCATTTACTGAAAACACCAAACATCTAGCATACTTGGTTCTGAACTTTTTTGATGTCTATTTTCTTATGTATTTTTTTACTCCATATTTTTACCTTTATCTCAGTTTTAAATTTGCCGCTTTTGGCCCCCATGGACCAGATCATGTCACATATATTCATATTTACCATTTTCAAATTATACTACATTGTAGGAGTAGCAAATTCAAATGAATGAACACAGCTTTCAACAGCTATATTCGTCCAACCCTGATTGTATTTCGCATATTTCAAACTACAACACAAACGCATGACCTTGGTTACAAGACAAAATGTAAACTCAAATAGCTCAAATAACTTTAATATCACCCCATAGCACCCTGTACTACCACCTGTTTAGGAGAGGAAGAGTTGCAGAGACCTAATATTGTTAGAATGGCTCTGTCAAAGAATATAAGCTTTTAAATCAAACCAAATCACTTGCTTGTTCATACGTATGATCTTGCTGTGAGAGTGTTCCAAGATATTCGCTGTTGTAGTGCACATTACAATATGGCCGTTGCCAGGTCAACTGGATCACGCTTTCTTTGTTATGAACCACTGATCGAAATGATCACAACACAAAGCCTATGGCATATCAAAATTCGGAACAGGTGTATGAACCAAGGCTTGGAGCAGTAACCAATGGTTACTAACGTGCACTGCGACAGCGAATAGATGCTTGTAGAACAAATCAATAAACAGATAGATAAATATATTTAAACAAATAAATTACCAAAGTATGAATAAACAAATCAATAAACATGTATATAAAGAAATAAACAATTATAATGCAAAAATACTATACTTATGTATATAAACAAATAAAATCACTTGCTTGTTCATACGTATGATCTTGCTGTGAGAGTGTTCCTAGATATAGACACTTGTAGAACAAATCAATGGATAGATAAATATATTTAAACAAATAAATAATAAATGTATGAATAAACAAATCAATAAATATGTATAAGAAATAAATAAATAAATAATTATAGTGCAAAAATACTATATTTATGTAAATAAACAAACCAAGAAACAAACAAAATAAAGTAATTTAATAATAAACAAAATAAGTAAACAAACTGACACAAGTAAACAAACACAAATAGTAGATAAACAAGTAAATAAATAATAAACAAATAAAAAACATAACATAAAAAATAAACAAGGAAACAAATAAATAGAAATACCCCAGGTGCCTAAATAAAAAAGTAAACACATTAAAATGAATAAACAAGTAAACAAATAATGATACCAATGCTTACAAACAATTAAGCATAAATATATATTAAAACATAAATAAATATATAATAAATGAATAGATAAATAATAAATGCAAAATAAACAAGTAAATAAAAAAACACATAAATAAATAAAGAAACGCTTAATTAAAGAAATCAAGAAACAAACAAAATAAATCATTAAATAATAAAAAAGCTTGAATGAAATAAGCAATTAAATTAACAAAAATATAAAAAACACATAAATAAACAAAAAAATGAACAAACCAATAACAAGAAAACAGCGTAACAAATTTATAAACATGTAAATAAATTATAAAAAAGAATAAATAAACAAACATGGAAATATATAACAAATAAACACACAGGTTAATAAATAAACAAATCAGTAAACACATTTATAAATACCGGTTATGAAAACAAGTAAATATATATCAACATGTTTACAAGCAAACATATAAATAATAACGCCTAAAAAAATTGTTTGATTGGCATAATATGAATGAAAAAAAAATTAGGGTAGGTAGGTAGGGATTTTTTTATAATTTTTATTTTCAGTATATTCAAGGACATTCTTTGTGATAAAAAGTTACCAATGCAACTTTTAAAGCGGTAAATTGCGTTTGATAAAGCCTTGGATCTGATTTTCTTCTTTTTAAAATTAAATTCTTTATTTCCTTTTTATTTTTTTAAATTTTTTTTGCAAAAATAACTTTAGGGTAGGACGGGTTACACCAATCAAACAATTTTTTTAGGCCCAAAAAATAATAGGAAAATAAACACAATATTACAAAAGATAAACAAGCAAACAAATAAATACAATCAACTAAATAAACAAGTAAACAAATATAATGATAATAAATGCTTACAAAGAATTAAGCATAAATATATTTATGTAAGTAAATAAACAAAGACATCAATAAATGGATAATAACAAATGTAAAAATAAACAAGTAAATAAGCAATCACATAAATAAACAAACACTTAAACAAATCAAGAAACAAACAAAATAAATCACTACCCAACAAACAAACATGAAAAAACTGACACAAAAAAGATCAAACAAACAAACATATAAACAAACAAATAACAAGTAAACATAGCTTAACAACTAAACAAACATGTAAATAGAAAATACAATAAATAAATAAATAAACACAGTTTTAACAAATCAGTAAACATATAAATAGATGCACAAACAAGTAGATAATAAACTAATAAGTAAATAATGAAAACAAGTAAATATATCAGCATTTAAACAAACATATAAATAATAAACAAGCAAACAAATATAAATGAAATTAACTAAATAAACAAATGTGATAATATATTATGTTTACAAACAATAGATATAAACATGTAAATAAATAATTGATAGGCAAGTAAATAATAGATTAACAAGTAAACAGGTAAACATACACATAAACAAATCAATAAAAAGATAAACAAAATAGTGTAAATTGATCTAAACAAATTAAATAAACAATGAATAAATAAATAAATAAATAAATAAATAAATAAATAAATAAATAAACATTATAACATTAAAAAATAAATAAACAAAAAAGTAAAGAAGTAAATAAGATAATCAAGAAAATTTTAAAACTTTCAACGGAAACTAAAGGCAAATAAATAAATATTTACCTGCTAATATTTTCGGCAAATGTTAACCTTCTCAGGCAGTAATGACTGGTTGACTGCCTTCTTCACACTTGGATGATTTTGGTGTTTCTAGAAGACAGTCGTAAATTCTCGTAAGATCCCGGCCCCCGTCTCTGTTGAGCTTGACTTAATAAGTAAATAAGTATTTATAAGAATTAATAAACAAGAAAACAAATAAAAACAACCTGCATTCAGGTCATAGCCACTTGTCTACAGAGTAACAGAGGTGTAGCAAGTTGGTGGTGTAGTAGTGGGGGGGGGGGCATTTTCCCCAACCCAATATTTTTTTCTTGCCCCCCCCCACTTTTGAGGCAAAAACCCAAAATTATGTAAATTTCCACTTTTTGCGGCATTTTGCGCAAACATTTGTTGATTTCCCCCCTGGAATTCACTTTGCCCCCTCCCCCCAAAAAATCCCTGGTTCCACCACTGTGCACATGATAAACTTGGTGTGCATCTCAAGCTTTCATTGCGTGGTTAAGATGATGTGCATATCACACACTTCTCAAGCAAGACCTGAATACACCCAAATTGTTCTCCATACTGATAAATAATGGCGTCAAATCTGCATCTGTGGCCACAACAGAGTTGCGTATCATTGTTGATCAGTGGCGGCACCAATAATTTTTTTCGGGGGCATGGGGGGGCAAAGTGAATTATTTTAGGGGGGGCAAAAGTGGGAATTTTGTAATTTTAAGTTTTATTGGGGGAAACAGGGGCAAGAGTTCTGGCGGCACCCAATGCACACCCCTGCCCCCGTGGCACCGCCACTGTTGGTGATCAAGCACTGCTGTGCGGGGGCCCCAAGAGGCCACAGGTTTTTTCCTATTATTATTATTGCTGATATTAGTGCGTGTGTAGGCCTACGCTTGCACTGAGTCTTGCTGCGTACCAAACAGTACGCATTCACAAATTAATTTTCATCAATAAGGCCAAAAAAAAAAAGTTGTTTGCTTGCCCTCAACCGACCGACCCTAATTTTGGAAATCAGAAAAAAGGTTTTTTTTTCTATTTACTGTACAAAAGAATACCGACCCTATTTTTGGAAATTCCTGAAAAAGTTTTTTTTTCTTTTCAAATTTTGCATTCTGAAGATGTAAAAAAAAATGTATTTTAGAGCTTGTGTTCAACATTTTAGTTGTTTTCTAATATTAGTTGATTCATTTTGACACTAAAATTGTCTGATTTTTCATATTTTGAGCCTTAATTAATACAAACATTAGAGTTTCCTAGTAATTAAAAAAAAAAAAAAAAAAAAAAAAAAGGAAATCCCGACCGACCGACCCAATTGTTAAAATTCAATTGAGGGCAAGCAAACAATTTTTTTTTTTTCTTGGCCTAATGGAGGGCTGGGAGTGGGGGTCCCCTTGGCAACGAAAATTTTGCACATGCTACCCTAGGTTCTTCCTGCTTTTTGACCGACCAGAGGCTCCTGTCCCCCCATCCAAGATTTGTCCCTGATTATTTAAGGGGGTACTACACCCATGGCCAATTTTGTGCCTATTTTTGCATTTTTCTTAAAAATTATAGCGCATTGGTTACAAGTAAGATATGTATATAGGGGCAAGGACTACAACTACTGCACTGAAAATTCAGCAACTCATGGCAAGTAGTTATTGATTTATTGATCAAATATTGGTTTTCCCTCATTTTTGACTGTAACTCCACAACTGTTGTCTGTGTTGAAGTAAAATTTCCAGTGCAGTTGTGGTCCTTGCCCCTATAACATGTATATCTTACTTGTCACCAATGCGCTATAATTTTT
>NW_027305760.1:0-62012 GCF_039555335.1 Amphiura filiformis | reverse complement strand
CGAATTGATATACAGGTGAATACAACCTTCACGCATATTTTACACTGTAACTCAGAATACAATTTGCCGAGTTTACGCCTCATTCGTAGTGACAATGTACTACTCTTGCGCCTGGGTTTCTTGGCCCCTGCCCCTGATTTCCTATCCTGTCCCTGACCACACCCATTAATATAGAGCAGTCCAATCTGATAGTAGTATAACTCGCAGCATAATCAGATGCTGAACATATAATCTAGTGGCTAAAAATATCTTTTATCTCTATAGCATGAAATTCTTATAAGGGATATGAGACAAAATATCCCTGATTTGGTACACTTCAAACTGATTTTCATCAAGTGATAATTATACTAGATCATCAAAAGGTTCAATATGTTATATATTTACAATTTTCATGATCATTTCTTAGCTCACTAAGAAATTGCCCCTACCCCCAGTTGCTGGATATCTGTATTATGCGCCTGATCAAACTATACTGCTCCAAGAAAGTATCCTTACACTTGGAAAAAAAAATTACAATTTCAAAACTGGACCATATTGGGGAAAAGTCATTTTTTTAATAGATGCACTATCTAATCCAGCACATTATGACACCTAAATTGAATCCAATGTGACTTCAAGAAGCAAAGTTACAAGCATTTGATTAGAAAGAAGGACCAGCTTACAGCTGTACTGTATGTGTGATTTTTGATTGATACCATGCAATATTACTGTTGAAGTTTTAAAATATTTAAACTTTGCATTACAATTTCTTGGAATTATTCCAAAAACATTAATGTGTGTGAGAAATTTAAGCCAGCTGGAATTCTTTATGCAACATTTATATCAACATCAACTAAAAAATGATATTTACAAGTATCGAGCATCTTCTTACATGCAAGCTTTCATTTTCAATCTCGTAGGTTTTCAAATTTGAACAAAATCTAATGAGATGTTTTGCAAGAAACAGATTGTTTGAAAAGAACGAAAACGGATTTCACCGAACAAAATATGAAGCCCATTGAGAGTTAACCACTAGTGCGCATTGTGTTGAATGACCTCTCTTTCAAACTTGGAATGAAGTGAATTGGCGCATGCGTTATGTAATCGCTCATTTCTTCGCAATCAGTCAATCGAATCCAGTAAAATTAGCGTATTCGCTGTCGTAGTACACGTTAGTAACCATTGGTTACTGATCCAAGCTTGGGCTCATACACCTGTTCCGAATTTTGATATGCCATATGCCAAAATTTGCAAATTCCTGGATGAAGTGATGAAAAAAAACCACAAAGTATATTTCAATATTGCGTGATCCAGTGGATCAGTTCCAATCTGCGTTTGTGTATTTTGGTTTACGGTTATCGTATGAATTTGACGGGATCTACGGAGGTACAAATTAACAAATGGTTCAATGTATCGAAACCCGGGATCGAAACATGATGAGCGTTATCTCGACAATAATCAAATGCTTGATATGGGTTTACCAGCGAAGGCTTTCACAAACCAATCAGCGGTTGCGTTGCATATTAAGAAGCTTTCTCGTGACATTGATCTTATGCTTATTGCTGAGTATTTTGACGAATCTTTATTGCTACTCCGCAAGCTGATGTGTTGGAGATTTGATGATATCTTATACCTAAAACAAGACGGCATCTCACTCACAGCCCTTATCGGAATCAACGAAGAACAGGATACTAAAATTGAATGTAGCAGACACGAGCCTTTATGAACATTTCAATCAAACATTGTGGAAGAAAATCAGGGCATATGGTCCAAATTTTCAACACGATTTACAATATTTCAAAATTAAACAAAATATACTATATAACTCATGTGTATACAGCAAAAACACTGTTTAAAATGTCGCTGTTTAAAACGATGTTGTTCAAACTTTGAACAACATTGTTTAAAAGACAGTCCTTGAATTTTAAACAGTGTGTGTTTAATTCATGATAATACCAAAAAGGAACTTTTAAACAACGTTGTTTAAAAGATCGAATTTTGCAAAAGAGGGGTTTCCTTCCTTGAAATCAGGGTCAGATTCATCATCATGGCGGATGACTATGTGATTGACTTGCTCCAAAAGTGGGAAATGCCAGACCTAATTGATACATTCAGAGGTAAGTGTTTGGTTTAAATATTGTTTGATGTGATAGAGTATTATATGAAGACACAGTTGTGTGTTGTACATGCTAAATGATGCAAGCTGTGCAGTAGTATGCAGCCGTGACAAGTACAGTGTGGGTGTAAGCTTAACCGCATCAAACAATATTTAAACCAAACACTTACCTCTGAATGTATCACATTCACACTGCTCATGCACAGATGAATGGGGCTGATGTGCATGTTTTACAGTCAATTCTTCTTGCCTATTCTCCCAAATAAATTGATTTTTACAAACAAAAACGTTTAAAACTTTTAAACAACAAGTTAGATAGTGCATCAACTATGTATGTTTTAAACAATTGTTTTAAACAACAGCTTTAAACAACTGTTTGTTTAAAACATTTGTTGTTTAAAATACTTTAAACAACTGTGTACATTTAAACAACTAAAGTTAAACAACCCAAATGTTTAAAAACTGTTGTTTAAAAAATTGTTTAAAATTTAAACAATGGATGTTTAAAGTTTAAACAACCCAAGGTTGTTGAACAGAAGTTGTTAGAGTGACCGGCGTAAACAGTGTTGTTTACAAATTTTAAACAGTTGTTTAAAATATTTTTTACTGTGTAGGAGACACCAAATCTGATATAATACACGCGGAAAGAAATCCTACAAAAATACAGTATGTCTTATCGAATGCCACATATTATTGTACGTTAATGGCCAATAGACAACAAGATACTTTTAAACGACTATGGGCAAGGCAATACAATTGAAGTAAAACAATGATTGTGTTTAGTGACCGTTCACAAACACTCGTTGGGGGGGAGGGGGGTGATACAAAAAAATCATCGCGAAAATTGTTCGTCCCCCCCTTTTGAGAACTCAAAAATTTAAGCCCACCCCCTTTTTTTTGACGACGTGAACATTATGGGTCAACCCCATAGAAAAGCATATAAACTCAATTTTCCCAGGAAAATGTTTGGTCATTTTTAGGGCCCCTTAGAAGGGTCAACAATTTTAAGCCCCCTTTTTGCATCAGGCCCCCTAACGAGTGTTTGTGAACGGTCCCTTATTTGTCGGAGTGGCAGTTCAAGTGTCTGATTGCGATTTCTTTTTTTTTTAATGATCTGTAATTGTATATTCGAACCCACTCATATAAAGGGTCATATTTTAGACCTTGTTATTGCTCGCCTGGATGACGATATTATTCAGAACGTCAAAGTTGACAATTTGCATTACTCTGATCATTTTGTTGTGTCATGCATTTTCCCTTTAGTAGTCACCACTACTTCTTGTGAGTATGGTAAAGTGGATCAAAATAAATTAACCACTTTGCTTGAAGAGCGCTTAGCAGAATTCCCAGAGAGTGAAGATCCTGATGTTCTTGTCGCTTCATATGATTTTATTACATATTTCGTCCTTGATGAGGTTTGTCCTCATGATGACAAAAACTAGAACGTAGATGGAAGAAAAGTCGCTCTGAAGCAGATGAGACCGCTTTCAAAGATCAGAAGGACCATGTCTGTAGACTAATAAATGTACAAATGCGTCTGTAAAGGAAATGTATAATACAATCAATGTACTGTTAAATAAGACACAAAGTTCTCCCTGACTTTCAAGAAGATCTGGCGGATGATTTCCTAAAGTTTTTCATAGAAAAGGTTTGAGAAAATATGACATAATGTGTGCTCAGGTAGTTCTTTATATAAGATCTGATCAAGATATTGCTACGGACAATGTAGATTTTAGTACATGAAGTATGTGTAGTTTTAAGCCACTCACTCTCGAAGATGTTCACAATATCATTATGAAATTTCCTAGTAAGTCATGCCTGCTGGATATTATGCCCTCATGGTTAGTAAAAGACAACCTTCATACCATGCTGCCCGTGTTATATGAGACGATAGATGCACTCCAGGGGCTAAAAACAATACCTTTATTCTCTAAAAAGAAATCCAATCACAAAATAACACAACACATAATATATTGTTATTTTTATCTATCCTGCAAGTGATTGCCTCACAAAACAATATAAAACTAAAGACATCCAATCACAAAATTATAGAAAACATAACATAGTGGGTTTTTTTATCTCTCCTGCAAATGATCGCATCACAAAACAATACGAAACAAAAGAAATTCAATCACAAAATAAAAGAAAACATAAAATAGTGTTTTGTTATCTCTCCTGCAAATTATCGCCTCACAAATCAATATAAAACAAAAGAAATCAAAACACAAAATAATAAAAAACATAACATATTGTTATTTTTATCTCTCCTGCAAGTGATCGCCTCACAAAACAATATAAAACAAAAGGAATCCAATCACAAAATATTAAAAAAACATAACATAGTGTTTTTTATTTCTCCTGCAAATGATCGGATTTCTTTTCTTTTATATTGTTTTTTTGAGTCGATCATTTGCATGAAAGATAAAAAAAAACCACTATGTTATGTTTTGATTTATTTTGTAATCACAAAATAACACAAAACATAACATAGTGGTTTTTTTTTATCTCTAATACAAATGATCGCATCACAATACAGTATAAAACAAAAGAAATCCAATCACAAAACATAACATAGTGTTTTTTACCTTTTCTGCAAATGATCGCCTCACAAAACAATATAAAACAAATGAAATCCAATAACAAAATATACAAAACATAACATAGCGTTTTTTTTATCTCTCCTGCAATTGATCTCATCACAAAACAATATAAAACAAAAGAAATCCAATCACAAAATAATACAAAACATAACATAGTGGTTTTTTATCTCTCATACAAATGATCGCATCACAATACAGTATAAAACAAAAGAAATCCAATCACAAAACATAACATAGTGTTTTTTACCTTTTCTGCAAATGATCGCCTCACAAAACAATATAAAACAAATGAAATCCAATAACAAAATATACAAAACATAACATAGCGTTTTTTTTTATCTCTCCTGCAATTGATCTCATCACAAAACAATATAAAACAAAAGAAATCCAATCACAAAATAATACAAAACATAACATAGCGGTTTTTTTTCTCTCCTGCAATTGATCTCATCACAAAACAATATAAAACAAAAGAAATCCAATCACAAAATAATACAAAACATAACATAGTGTTTTTACCTCTCCTGCAAATTATCGCCTCACAAAACAATATCAAACAAAAGAAATCCAATCACAAAATAATACAAAACATAACATAGCGTTTTTTTTATCTCTCCTGCAATTGATCTCATCACAAAACAATATAAAACAAAAGAAATCCAATCACAAAATAATACAAAACATAACATAGTGTTTTTACCTCTCCTGCAAATTATCGCCTCACAAAACAATATAAAACAAAAGAAATCCAATCACAAAATAATACAAAACATAACATAGCGGTTTTTTTTATCTCTCCTGCAAATGATCTCATCACAAAACAATATAAAACAAAAGAAATCCAATCTCAAAATAATACAAAACATAACATAGCGGTTTTTTTATCTCTCCTGCAAATGATCTCATCACAAAACAATATAAAACAAAAGAAATCCAATCTCAAAATAATACAAAACATAACATAGCGGTTTTTTTATCTCTCCTGCAATTGATCTCATCACAAAACAATATAAAACAAAAGAAATCCAATCACAAAATAATACAAAACATAACATAGCGGGTTTTTTTTTATCTCTCCTGCAAATGATCTCATCACAAAACAATATAAAACAAAAGAAATCCAATCTCAAAATAATACAAAACATAACATAGCGGTTTTTTTTATCTCTCCTGCAAATGATCTCATCACAAAACAATATAAAACAAAAGAAATCCAATCACAAAATAATACAAAACATAACATAGTGTTTTTACCTCTCCTGCAAGTGATCGCCTAACAAAACAATATCAAACAAAAGAAATCCAATCACAAAATGATAGAAAACATAAAACAGTGGTTTTTTTTATCTCTCCTGCAAATGATCGCCTCACAAAACAATATAAAACAACAGAAATCCAATCACAAAATAATAAAAAAACATAATATAGTGGTTTTTTTAATTTCTCCTGCAAATGATCGGATTTCTTTTCTTTTATATTGTTTTGTGAGGCGATCATTTTCAGGAAAGATAAAAAAACCCACTATGTTATGTTTTGTTTTGTTTTGTAATCACAAAATAATACAAAACATAACATAGTGGTTTTTGTTTATCTCTCATACAAATGATCGCATCACAATACAGTATAAAACAAAAGAAATCCAATCACAAAACATAACATAGTGTTTTTTACCTTTTCTGCAAATGATCGCCTCACAAAACAATATAAAACAAATGAAATCCAATAACAAAATATACAAAACATAACATAGTGTTTTTTAACTCTCCTGCAAGTGATCGCCTCACAAAACAATATAAAACAAAAGAAATCCAATCACAGAATAATACAAAACATAACATAGTGGGTTTTTTACCTCTCCTGCAAATGATCGCCTCACAAAACAATATAAAACAAAAGAAATTCAATCACAAAATAATACAAAACATAACATAGTATTTTTTATCTCTCCTGCAAATGATCGCCTTACAAAACAATATAAAACAACAGAAATCCAATCACAAAATAATAAAAAAAACATAACATAGTGTTTTTTTTATTTATCCTACAAATGATCGGATTTCTTTTCTTTTTATATTGTTTTGGGAAACGATTATTTGCAGGAAAGATAAAAACCCCACTATGTTATGTTTTGTTTTGTTTTGTAATCACAAAATAATACAAAACATAACATAGTGTTTTTTTTTTATCTCTCATACAAATGATCGCATCACAATACAGTAAAAACAAAAGAAATCCAATCACAAAACATAACATAGTTTTTTTTTACCTTTTCTGCAAATGATCGCCTCACAAAACAATATAAAACAAATGAAATCCAATAACAAAATATACAAAACATAACATAGTGTTTTTTAACTCTCCTGCAAGTGATCGCCTCACAAAACAATATAAAACAAAAGAAATCCAATCACAGAATAATACAAAACATAACATAGTGGGTTTTTTACCTCTCCTGCAAATGATCGCCTCACAAAACAATATAAAACAAAAGAAATTCAATCACAAAATAATACAACACATAACATAGTGTTTTTTTATCTCTCTGCAAATAATCGCATCACAAAACAATATAAAACAAAAGAAATCCAATCACAAAATAATACAAAACATAACATAGTGGTTTTTTTTTACATTTTCTGCAAATGATCGCCTCACAAAACAATTTAAAACAAAAGAAATCCAATCACAAAATAATAAAAAACATAACATAGTGTTTTTTATTTCTCCTGCAAATGATCGGATTTCCTCACAAAACAATATAAAACCCCATTATTTTATGTTTTGTTTTATTTTGTAATCACAAAATAATACAAAACATAACATAGTGGTTTTTTACCTCTCCTGCAAATGATCGCCTCACAAACAATATAAAAGAAAAGAAATCCAATCACAAAATAATACAACACATAACATAGTGTTTTTTTTTATCTTTCTGCAAATAATCGCATTACAAATTATAACAAAAGAAATCCAATCACAAAATAATACAAAACATAACATAGTGGTTTTTTTATCTCTCATGCAAATGATCGCATCACAAAACAATATAAGAAATCCAATCACAAAATAATACAAAACATAACATAGTGTTTTTTTACCTCTCCTGCAAATGATCGCCTCACAAAACAATATAAAACAAAAGAAATTCAATCACAAAATAATACAACACATAACATAGTGTTTTTTTTATCTCTCTGCAAATAATCGCATCACAAAACCATATAAAACAAAAGAAATCCAATCACAAAATAATAGAAAACATAAAATAGTGTTTTTTTTTATCTCTCCTGCAAATGATCACATTACAAAACAATATAAAGCAGAACTCCAATCACAAAATAATACAAAGCATTACAAAGTGTTTTTTTTAACTCGGCTGCAAATGATCGCCTCACAAAACAATATAAAACAAAAGAAATCCGATGACAAAATAATACAAAACATAAAACAGTAGTTTTTTTTTATCTCTCCTGCAAATGATCGCCTCACAAAACAATATAAAACAAAAGAAATCCAATCTCAAAATAATACAAAACATAACATAGCGGTTTTTTATCTCTCCTGCAATTGATCTCATCACAAAACAATATAAAACAAAAGAAATCCAATCACAAAATAATACAAAACATAACATAGTGTTTTTACCTCTCCTGCAAGTGATCTCCTAACAAAACAATATCAAACAAAAGAAATCCAATCACAAAATGATAGAAAACATAAAACAGTGGTTTTTTTTATCTCTCCTGCAAATGATCGCCTTACAAAACAATATAAAACAACATAAATCCAATCACAAAATAATACAAAACATAACATAGTATTTTTTATCTCTCCTGCAAATGATCGCCTTACAAAACAATATAAAACAACAGAAATCCAATCACAAAATAATAAAAAACATAACATAGTGGTTTTTTTTTATTTATCCTGCAAATGATCGGATTTCTTTTCTTTTATATTGTTTTGGGAGGCGATTATTTGCAGAAAAGATAAAAAACCCACTATGTTATGTTTTGTTTTGTTTTGTAATCACAAAATAATACAAAACATAACATAGTGGTTTTTTTTATCTCTCATACAAATGATCGCATCACAATACAGTAAAAACAAAAGAAATCCAATCACAAAACATAACATAGTGTTTTTTACCTTTTCTGCAAATGATCGCCTCACAAAACAATATAAAAACAAATGAAATCCAATAACAAAATATACAAAACATAACATAGTGTTTTTTAACTCTCCTGCAAGTGATCGCCTCACAAAACAATATAAAACAAAAGAAATCCAATCACAGAATAATACAAAACATAACATAGTGGGGTTTTTACCTCTCCTGCAAATGATCGCCTCACAAAACAATATAAAACAAAAGAAATTCAATCACAAAATAATACAACACATAACATAGTGGGTTTTTTTTTATCTCTCTGCAAATAATCGCATCACAAAACAATATAAAACAAAAGAAATCCAATCACAAAATAATAAAAAACATAACATAGTGTTTTTATTTCTCTTACAAATGATCGGATTTCTTTTCTTTTATATTGTTTTGTGAGGCGATCATTTGCAAGAGAGATAAAAAAACCCATTATTTTATGTTTTGTTTTATTTTGTAATCACAAAATAATACAAAACATAACATAGTGGTTTTTAACTCTCCTGCAAATGATCGCCTCACAAACAATATAAAAGAAAAGAAATCCAATCACAAAATAATACAACACATAACATAGTGTTTTTTTTATCTTTCTGCAAATAATCGCATTACAAAACAATATATAACAAAAGAAATCCAATCACAAAATAATACAAAACATAACATAGTGGGTTTTTTTTATCTCTCATGCAAATGATCGCATCACAAAACAATATAAGAAATCCAATCACAAAATAATACAAAACATAACATAGTGTTTTTTTATCTCTCCTGCAAATGATCGCCTCACAAAACAATATAAAACAAAAGAAATTCAATCACAAAATAATACAACACATAACTTAGTGTTTTTTTATCTCTCTGCAAATAATCGCATCACAAAACCATATAAAACAAAAGAAATCCAATCACAAAATAATAGAAAACATAAAATAGTGGTTTTTTTTTATCTCTCCTGCAAATGATCGCATTACAAAACAATATAAAGCAGAACTCCAATCACAAAATAATACAAAGCATTACAAAGTGTTTTTTTTAACTCGCCTGCAAATGATCGCCTCACAAAACAATATAAAACAAAAGAAATCCGATGACAAAATAATACAAAACATAAAACAGTAGTTTTTTTATCTCTCCTGCAAATGATCGCCTCACAAAACAATATAAAACAAAAGAAATCCAATCTCAAAATAATACAAAACATAACATAGTGGTGGTTTATTACTTCTACTACGGATGATCTCATCACAAAACAATATAAAACAAAAGAAATCCAATCACAAAATAATACAAAACATAACATAGTGTTTTTTTTTACCTCTCCTGCAAGTGATCGCCTAACAAAACAATATCAAACAAAAGAAATCCAATCACAAAATGATAGAAAACATAAAACAGTGGGTTTTTTTATCTCTCCTGCAAATGATCGCCTTACAAAACAATATAAAACAACAGAAATCCAATCACAAAATAATACAAAACATAACATAGTATTTTTAACTCTCCTGCAAATGATCGCCTTACAAAACAATATAAAACAACAGAAATCCAATCACAAAATAATAAAAAAAAACATAACATAGTGTTTTTTTTATTTATCCTGCAAATGATCGGATTTCTTTTCTTTTATATTGTTTTGGGAGGCGATTATTTGCAGGAAAGATAAAAAACCCACTATGTTATGTTTTGTTTTGTTTTGTAATCACAAAATAATACAAAACATAACATAGTGGTTTTTTTATCTCTCATACAAATGATCGCATCACAATACAGTAAAAACAAAAGAAATCCAATCACAAAACATAACATAGTGTTTTTTACCTTTTCTGCAAATGATCGCCTCACAAAACAATATAAAACAAATGAAATCCAATAACAAAATATACAAAACATAACATAGTGTTTTTTAACTCTCCTGCAAGTGATCGCCTCACAAAACAATATAAAACAAAAGAAATCCAATCACAGAATAATACAAAACATAACATAGTGGGTTTTTTACCTCTCCTGCAAATGATCGCCTCACAAAACAATATAAAACAAAAGAAATTCAATCACAAAATAATACAACACATAACATAGTATTTTTTTATCTCTCTGCAAATAATCGCATCACAAAACAATATAAAACAAAAGAAATCCAATCACAAAATAATACAAAACATAACATAGTGTTTTTTTTTTTACATTTTCTGCAAATGATCGCCTCACAAAACAATTTAAAACAAAAGAAATCCAATCACAAAATAATAAAAAACATAACATAGTGTTTTTTATTTCTCCTGCAAATGATCGGATTTCTTTTCTTTTATATTGTTTTGTGAGGCGATCATTTGCAGGAGAGATAAAAAAACCCATTATTTTATGTTTTGTTTTATTTTGTAATCACAAAATAATACAAAACATAACATAGTGGTTTTTAACTCTCCTGCAAATGATCGCCTCACAAACAATATAAAAGAAAAGAAATCCAATCACAAAATAATACAACACATAACATAGTGTTTTTTTTATCTTTCTGCAAATAATCGCATTACAAAACAATATATAACAAAAGAAATCCAATCACAAAATAATACAAAACATAACATAGTGGTTTTTTTTTATCTCTCATGCAAATGATCGCATCACAAAACAATATAAGAAATCCAATCACAAAATAATACAAAACATAACATAGTGTTTTTTACCTCTCCTGCAAATGATCGCCTCACAAAACAATATAAAACAAAAGACCTCCAATCACAAAATAATACAACACATAACATAGTGTTTTTTATCTCTCTGCAAATAATCGCATCACAAAACCATATAAAACAAAAGAAATCCAATCACAAAATAATAGAAAACATAAAATAGTGTTTTTTTTTTATCTCTCCTGCAAATGATCGCATTACAAAACAATATAAAGCAGAACTCCAATCACAAAATAATACAAAGCATTACAAAGTGTTTTTTTTAACTCGCCTGCAAATGATCGCTTCACAAAACAATATAAAACAAAAGAAATCCGATGACAAAATAATACAAAACATAAAACAGTAGTTTTTTTTATCTCTCCTGCAAATGATCGCCTCACAAAACAATATAAAACAAAAGAAATCTAAATAAATAATAGAAAACCTTAAATAGTGGTTTTTTTATCTCTCCTGCAAATGATCGCCTCACAAAACAATATAAAACAAAAGAAATCCAATCTCAAAATAATAGAAAACCTAAAATAGTGGGTTTTTTTATCTCTCCTGCAAATGATCGCCTCACAAAACAATATAAAACAAAAGAAATCCAATCACAAAATAATACGAAACTTAAAACAGTGGGTTTTTTATCTTTCCTGCAATGCAAATGATCGCCTCACAAAACAATATAAAACAAAAGAAATCCAATCACAAAATAAAACAAAACATAACATAGTGGGATCGCATCACAAAACAATATAAAACAAAAGAAATCCAATCACAAAATAATAAAAAACATAACATAGTATTTTTATCTCTCCTGCAAATGATCGCCTCACAAAACAATATAAAACAAAAGAAATCCAATCACAAAATAATACGAAACTTAAAATAGTGGGTTTTTTTTATCTTTCCTGCAATGCAAATGATCGCCTCACAAAACAATATAAAACAAAAGAAATCCAATCACAAAATAAAACAAAACATAACATAGTGGGTTTTTTATCTCTCCTGCAAATGATCGCATCACAAAACAATATAAAACAAAAGAAATCCAATCACAAAATAATAAAAAACATAACATAGTATTTTTTATCTCTCCTGCAAATGATCGCATCACAAAACAATATAAAACAAAAGAAATCCAATCACAAAATAATAAAACACATAACATAGTGTTTTTTATCTCTCCTGCAAATGATCGGATTTCTTTTCTTTTATATTGTTTTGTGAGGCGATCATTTGCAGGAGAGATAAAAAAAACCCCACTATGTTATGTTTTGTTTTATTTTGTAATCACAAAATAATACAAAACATAACATAGAGAGTAGAGGGCGGTAATGTGAGTGCGGCACAAAATCCTCACACAAAAATTACACCCTAAATCGTGCCATAGCTGAAATTGAATACTTGTATTATGTGGAAAACAGATCAAACCCGATATTATGTGAAAAATAACCACATTTCTTGACCGAAATTTGAGGCGAATGATGATGAATTTTTTCCGAGGTAAGTTTGACCTTCCAAAATATGTTTTAAGCCATAATTTTATCATCAAACACTAAATTTATAGTATAATAGATATAATATTTTGCAAAAAAGCAATTTTGGGGTTTCTACCATGCAACTGCATTGAGCTACCGAGGTCACGCTGTGTGCACGGGTCGTGGAAGTTAGAAACCTAAACGCTCGCTGCACGACCTGCTGGCTGACTGAACATTATCGTGACCTTTTCCATTTACTATTCAATAACGGAATGGTGCTCAGTTGGCAAATTGCTGCAAATAACGTTTGCACTGATTTATGGACTGATTTATTTATACTCTATGTCAATGATATAACTAATGCATCTAAAGTACTCGAATTCGTCCTTTTTGCAGACGATACCACCATTTTATACTCCCATAAAAACGTAGACCGCCAGACAAACCTTGTTAATGAAGAGTTAATGAAGTAAGCAATTGGTTTAAAGCTAATAAATTGTCAATTAATGCTACCAAAACAAATTACATGATACTTGGCACACCCAAAATGACATCGATGAATCAAGACCTGCAAATCACACTAGATCACACGACTTTAGAAAGAGTGCATCAAACTAAATTCCTTGGTGTACTAATAGATGAATGTCTCACTTGGAAATGTCACATAGATTGCGTATCTAGAACAATTTCAAGAAATGTTGGTGTCATGAATAAATTGAAACATTTTGTTCCAAGTCGTATTTTATTTACACTTTATTGTACGTTAATATTGCCTTATTTAAATTATGGAGTACTTTTATGGGGAAATACTAGTACATGTAAAACTTACTTAAATAAAATTGTAAAAATTCAAAAATGGGCTATTAGAACGGTGGCAAACGTTCACTATAGAGACCACACAGCGCCATTGTTTGCTAATTATAACATATTAAAAGTTGAAGATATGTATGCACTGGAATTAGGTACATTCATGTACAGGCACTCTATAAATGAGCTGCCCTGTTCATTTGATAATTATTTTACCAAACGTTCTGACATACATAACTACAAGACACGATATGTAAATTACCTAAATCTAACCAAAAATAAGAAAGTCTTTTCTGATCATGCCATACGTACAAGAGGTCCCATTCTTTGGAATTCTTTAGATAAACATCTGAAAGCTTCAAAATCTGTTAAACATTTCCGCAATCAATTCAAAACAAAACTGATCTATATATATAATTAATCTTTTCCGTGAGCACCCCCCCCCTTCCCTTGTCTTTTGGTTATGTTATGTGATGTTGATTTATTTTGTTAATTTCATTTGATTTCAGGGAAAGGCTAACTTTCAGACCTTTATTGGTCTTCCAGCCTTTTCCTCCATATGTACCATGTTTATAAATTATTTTTTTATGTAATGTCTTTGATTTTTATGGAAATAAAATATGAATGAATGAATGAAAATATGAATGAATGAATGAATGGACAGGCTCAGAATTCAGGAAAATATAAGTGACCCGATAAGTGACCACCCGTCCACAGTACCAGAGAGTTGATATTCTTGAGAGGGCACTCTATTCACGTCATTTCTTTTCCAACGCTAAAAGATCACGAATTTTGGTGGTTTGCAAATGAAAAGTATCCGCATTGATTACGTAACTGTTATGAATAATTTATTAGGTTTTTCAATGCAATTGCCTCGACCCATTAATACATATTATCTGTATTATCAAAGTACTTGGAATAGCAATCCGGTGAGTTCACTGAACTACGCCCTAATACTGATGGAGTTTTAATGGCGTCTAATGGCGCTAATCCTCTCCATACACAGATGAACAAATACAATAGATGAAGGTCAACACGTATGACCTCCTATGTGACATGTTATATGTGATGTACAAAACCTGAATATCATAAAGATCAGTATTCGTTTGTGCATATGAACTGCACATTTACGTTGCTAAATATTACTCATTATATATAATGACAAATATTGGTATTATGACAATACGGTATATACATTGTATATAAAACGACTAATAGATCCTACTATCATGGCGTCAGGTCAATGTTCATCATACCCCGTATGTTTCTTAAAATTCATTCAGATTTGAGACAAATTGCTGTGCCAATTTTATTGGTGCACAGGTAGATCCGTATTTTTTTAAATTTTCATTTCCTTTTAATGAAAGAATTAAGGTTTTCCACTGCACGGGGGCCACAAGGGTGATACTAATTTTAATGCTATATTTTCAAAACGAATACGTGCTCCCGGTTGGCTCTATAACGATTTCACAGAAAAGGTATTTCTAGTGAAATGCAGCGTCGGACTCTAGCTGAGAGCGTAGCCTAAGTCATTCCGGACTCCAAAAGGGCTCTCCATACACAAATGAACAAACACAAGGAGGGTAGTCTCCTCCGTGACCAGCTTGATTTCGATGGAGCGGAACCAAATTGGCTGCGGAGGAGACGGGTCATTTGGATATGCAAATTTTTCAGTGTCAGCCGCCTGACAGTACTACAGTCATGTGTAATGGCAGTCATGTGTCAAGTGGTACCAATGATGGAACATTGATTGCAGTTACGTATTCCAAATGTGTGCTTGTGCGGGTCGCTTAATTTCTTTCTGCAACCATAATGGGCCGCAATATATCACTAACCGCATCGTCCGAGGCAAGGTTCATTATTGTCAGGGTTAGGGGTTAGGGTTAGGGTCTTATGGTTAGGGTTAGGGTTAGGGTTAGGGGTTTAGGGTTAGGGTTAGGGTTTAGTGTTAGTGTTAGGGTTAGGGTTAGGATTATATTCGTATTTATTAGTACTAATATACTAGTAATAGTATATTGTGTGTATGCACTTTATTCCGTAATCAATAAGTATCGTAAACAAACACCTTTCTGGCACAACGAATCATAGCACAGTCGTGTAGGCATTAGACTATGGATACATAGGTTGTGGGTTCGAACCTCAGGTAAACCTTTGTATAATTTTAATTCTATCGATTTCTTTTTATTTTATTAAGTAAGAGGAAATAATAATGGTAATAAACTCGTGTTATATCTAGCCTCATAGGCCTATAATTACATGTATGTACTACGTGTTATCGCATTGCGGCCCATTATGGTTGCAGAAAGAAATAACGCGTGCGGGTCTGGAGTCGATAAGGCTGAGTTCACATAGAAGTATACGGTATACGCTATTCGCTATACGAAATACGCTCATTCGATCAGGCTGAGTTCACATAGTATACTCCTATATGAACTCAGCCTGATCGAATTGAGCGTATTTCGTATAGCGAATAGCGAGTATGTCAGTTTACCCATTTTCTTCGTCTTATGCCCGGGGGGTCACTCCCATTGTGGCATGTACACCATCCGCGATAATGAAAACGCGTAAAAAGGGTAGTTTTTCGTGGGTAAGCACGATACGCGCGTAACGCGTTTAGGGTGTCAAAAACATGAAATATTGGAAAAAAGGGTAGCAAAATTGCATTTGCTAATACGCGGAAATGAAATTTAGGGTATGAAATTTGATGCAAGGAATAAAATCCCCGTTTAGGGTATTGTTTTAGCCAAGGGTTAAATCCTTGTTTAGGGTGCTTTTCAAAAGTTGATTATCGCGGATGGTGTACAGGCCACAATGGGAGTGAGTGACCCCCCGGGGTCTTATCAAATGCTTGTAACTTTATTTCTTGAGGTTACATTGCATTCAATGAGGTGTCATAATGTGCAGAATTAGATAGTGCATCTATTAAAAAAACGAATTTACCCACATATGGTTTAGGTTTTTAAAATTTGGACGGTATACGCTGCACTAAAAATCGCGCGAATTCCCACTATAATATACTAAACGCAGGTATACGGCCTTTTCGAATAGCTCTTATGTGACCCGGTACTATGAAATTACCTTGCTCGAATTAAGCTATACGCGTGCACCTACAAAACGTGCATCGTATACCCGAATAGTATACTTCTATGCGATCGTAGCCTTATGTGACCCGGTACTACAGTGTACTATGAAATTGCCTTGCTCGATTTAAGCTATACGCGTGAACCTGCAAAACGTGCACCGTATACCCGAATAGTATACTTCTATGTGATCGCAGCCTAGCTGTCGATGCAATCTTCTTTAGTCGTGTTCACAAACCGGTACAATAAGTCCCTAAGGCTGCGTTCACATAGAAGTATACTATTCGGGTATACGGTGCACGTTTTACAGGTGCACGCGTATATAGTTCAATCGAGCAAGGCAATTTCATAGTACCGGGTCACATAAGGCTACGATCGCATAGAAGTATACTATTCGGGTATACGATGCACGTTTTGCAGGTGCACGCGTATAGATTAAATCGAGCAAGGTAATTTCATAGTACCGGGTCACATAAGAGCTATTCGAAAAGGCCGTATACCTGCGTATAGTATAGTATAGTGGGAATCGCGCGTGTTCGATTTTAGTGCAGCGTATACCGTCCAAATTTTAAAAACCTAAACCATATGTGGGCAAATTCATTTTTTTAATAGATGCACTATCTAATTCTGCACATTATGATACCTCATTGAATGCAATGTGACCTCAAGAAGTAAAGTTACAAGCATTTGATAAGACGAAGAAAATGGGTAACTGACATATTGCTATCGCTATACGAAATACGCTCATTCGATCAGGCTGAGTTCACATATTATACTCCTATATGAACTCAGCCTGAACGAATGAGCGTATTTCGTATAGCGAATACCGTATACCGTATACTTCTATGTGAACTCAGCCTTATACCGGTAATAACTCACTTATTTCTGACCGTGTACACGACTTGTATCACCCATCTGACTAATAGGCGCTTCATTTAAATATAAAATTGAATGCTCTTGCTGATCGATTACACATTATAAGCTGACAGGTCCACATTTCTACACTCTATAATGGCATAGATCATTACGTACATACATGTAAGTACAAGATCCACCAAAAAAACGTTGACAACGTAAAGAAAGCAGCAAGTTTAAAAAGCCCCCACCTCGGTTCACTTTTTGAAACTTGGTCCCATTTGTAAAAGATACTGATTTAATCTTTGTCATAATTATCAACTTAAAACATTTCCAGAAGTGTTATGTATCTTTAATGTGCCGATGCGATATTAGTTGTTAGCATTCTGGAACGATCAGAAAGGTTATTATGTTGTTCTTGGCCAATATCCTTATATGTTTTGTTTTATGATAATTATTAAGTTCATGACCAATGATTGAATTAAACGAATAACAAGTAGGCATGTTAATGACAATGATACTATTGTTTAAACGTTAAAAACACCGATTTGCTGTTGATATTAAAAATGGGACCAAGTTTCAAAAAGTGAGCCGAGGTGGGGGCTTTTTAAACTTGCTGCTTTTTACGTTGTCAAACTTTTTGGTGGATTTTCTTTCTTTTATGAATGTAGCCAAGCAACTCTAAGCTTGGAAAGTCATCGGGCTACGAAGTACTCCATAAAACGAATAAAACGAAAAATAGATGTTTGAAATTATGTTATCCTTGATTTATGACAGTACATAATTTGATAAAACTTTATCAGCCGTTTATTTTAAAACTTGCTGGTCACAGCTACCGCGTGACTGTAATGTTAATAGGATACATATACATTTTAATATACTTTAATTATTCAAGGCAACTAAGAAAATGTAAATATGGACAACACATACCCAATGTTGACGATGCCAGCGAGACACAGAGTCCGATTTACTTCAAATTGAAACTATGTAGCAAGGCTTATACTACGGAAGCGTCTAAGTGCCACGACTTAGCAAGATAATTATGTTTTAATGATTGAGGTTTTTGTAGCCCTGCGGGGCAATCTAGTTGGATATCCAAATTTCGCGGTTGATAGTTCTTTGTAGCCCTGCGGGGCAATCTAGTTGGATTTCCCTATTAAGCGGCGGTTGTTGGCGGTTTTTCGCGGTTTGTAGTTTTAATCTCCCTCATTCTTCATGCCCTACCCTCTATCGGGGGTTAATTTATAGTTTAAGCTCGTTGGATAACTATACTTTTCGGTGTGTGGTTCTTTGTAGCCCTGCGGGGCAATCTAGTTGGATATCCAAATTTCGCGGTTGATAGTTCTTTGTAGCCCTGCGGGGCAATCTAGTTAGATTTACCTATTAAGCGGCGGTTGTTGGCGGTCTTTCGCGGTTTGTAGTTTTAATTTCCCTCATTCTTCATGCCCTACCCTCTATCGGGGGTTAATTTATAGTTTAAGCTCGTTGGATAACTATACTTCGCGGTGTGTGGTTGGATACCAGATTTCGCGGTTGATAGCTTTGTAGCCCTGCGGGGCAATCTAGTTGGATATCCAATTTTCGCGGTTGATAGTTCTTTTGTAGCCCTGCGGGGCAATCTAGTTGGATTTACCTATTAAGCGGCGGTTGTTGGCGGTCTTTCGCGGTTTGTAGTTTTAATTTCTCTCATTCTTCATGCCCTACCCTCAATCGGGGGTTGATTTATAGTTTAAACTTGTTGGATAACTATACTTCGCGGTGCGTGGTTTTTGAAGCCCTGCGGGCCAATCTAGCTGGATGTCTCTATTGAGTTGCGGTTGTTGGTTGTCTTTCACAGTTTGTGGTTTTAATTTGTTGGATATCCAAATTTCACAGGTTGTGGTTCTGTGTAGCCCTGTGGGCCAATCTAGTTGGATATCCCTAGTGAGCGGCGGCATTTGGCGTTCTTTCGCGGTTTGTGGTTTTAATTTCTCTACTTGTTCAGGCCCTGGCCTCTATCGGTGGCTAAATTGTCTTTTAAACTGGTTGGGTATCCATATTTCGCGGTTTGTGGTTCTTTGTAGCCCTGCGGGCAATCTACTTTGACATCCCTATTGAGCGGCGGTTGTTGGCGGTCTTTCGCGATTTGTGGTTTTTAATTTCCCTCATTCTTCAAGCCCTGTAGTCTCTAGGGGGATATTTTATGGCTTAAGCTTGTTGGATAACCACACTTCTTTCTAGCCTCGCGGGGCAATTTAGGTGGATATCCAAAATTCGCTGTTTGTGGTTCTTTGTAACCATGTGGGTCAATCTAGTTTGACATCCCTATTGAGCGGCGGTTGTTGGTGATCTTTAGCGGTTTGTGGTTTTAATTTCCCTCATTCTTCAAGCCCTGCTCTCTATCGGGGTTTCCGTGTGTATGTGATCATGGTGGTGGGGACAGTTCTTCCTTGCAATAGGCATTTGGGTATTTTTGCCGCTTTGCTAATTTGTCTTTACGTATGACTTTAATGGCCTTACATATTTGGTTGTCTCTTTTTGGATACGTTTTTGTCCCTGTTGGCCTTCCATACTAGTGGAACAATACTTTTTCACACATATATACGCTGGCGAAGTTACGTAATAATCGGATTAACTACCATAGCAATAGGTGAAAACAATTTTTGAATATACCGCGCTGCACTGATACTTTCACGCGGTACCTCTGCATTGAACCATATCATTCTGATCACGTGCACCTGTAAGATTAGTATCATTGAAAAAACCAGTATTGTGTTAAATCTATAACTGCAGACATACACAGGTGATTAGTTCAACCTGCTTGTAGTGCAGCGCGATATGTTCAAAATTGTTTTCACCTATTGCTATGGTAGTTAATCCGATTTATTACGTAACTTCGCCAGCGTATCGTTGGATTCGTCTATAGACAAATCCAAATACACGCATTCCTACACCTGACTAGCAGCCTTTAGTTGGGTCCCCGTCGGCTACAATGCATCCAAAATGTGAAATGATTCGGAAATATCATGATCGTCAGGCATGGTGAAAGCATCTGCATGGTGAAAGTAGGCCCTAGGCCTAAATGTGAATAAAAAATCAAACATGTTTGTTTGATGAAAAAAAATATAATATCACAATAGCAATTCGCCACTTGCACGGTTCCGCCATTATGCACTATATGCGGGAGAGCCTCGAACTGGCAGCATACATGAAAGGAAGAATTACGTAACCTTACACAGAATGTTATATGACTGGTTCAATTCCCATTCATGTATGCTGCCAGTTCGAGGCTCTCCCTGCACATAGTGCATAATGGCGGAACCGTGCAAGTGGCGAATGGATGTTCGAAATGGTGTTATTCTTGATTTATGACAATAAATTGGTTAATAAAACATTTAAAAAAAAAGGTGATGGGAAGTTTCGAACTTGAGCAAAACTTCTTAAGTGGATTAGAAGTCCATGTCCTTAACCACTTCGCCACGTGGACGTCCCGATATTACGACGTGTGAAAGTGGAGTATTTATTAATATGAATGTATGCTGTGGTCCGGAAAGAATAAAAGAATTGTGAAAAACTTGATTTTTTGGCGAATGGGATCCAGAATTTGTATGTAGGGTATCCAGGAAAATGCTAGGGTATATTTTGAAAGTGAATCTCAAAAAGTAGTGTGATAGTGACAGCCATGTATGGCTGTAGCAGTGACGAAAGATTCTGGATATCAGTATGATTAGCTATGATTTGCCACTAATTTTGGCTATGAAATACCGCGTGAAATAAACAAGAATGTTTGTTTATTATGAAATAATCGGATTGGCTGTAACTTTTTGAATTAATGAGTTATTAAAATATTACACTTTGGACAGTAAATAAGATTTAGCATGGTTTTAGATATATTTTGTACCCAGCGAAAAATATCATAGAACAATAGCGTTTTGTTTCGTGTAAATATAGTCTTGCGGTGCATCTGCTTATCAGTCGTTTTTTAAAAACTTGCTGGTCATGCTATCGCATGACTCTAATTAAGATTAAATTAGCATAGACATATAGTGGCATACCCAAAGGCGGGGGATTGCACGGGGAGGAGGGGCAGATTCACCCCCGTGAGCACGTTGCAAGAGCATCCGGGGACAACTTCACAAGGAGCAGTACGTGCCCGGCCCTTTTAACCAGGGCGGGATTTACCGGTTTATCCTGAGTGTAAGAGAGCACGAAATACCAATAGGGTTAGAGTTAGGGTTAGGAATTAGGGTAAGGGTTAGGGTAGGATTAGGGTTAGGATTCATGCGCGTATTTTTTTTTTTGGGGGGGGGCTTTGGGGGCGCCAGCCCCCCGGGGTCAAAGCAGGGGGGACCAAATCGAAGGGGCGGCGGAAAGAAGAAGGGCGGCAAAAAGAGGGGCGGCGGAAGAAGAAGGGGCGGCAAATGTAAAAAAATAATTGTACTATACATCAAAATGTGTTGCTTTTGGGGCGGTAGCGCCTATAAATCCTTTTTTTTTCTCGCTTTACTTTTTCAAACGACCGTAAAAAAATTGGGGCAAGCTTTTCGGGCTGTTCTTCGGCCCCCCCCGGGGAAGGTGCGGCCACGGTACGCCACTGGGATTGGAGTTGGGATTTGTTTGGTCTTCTCTTACACGAAGGACAGACCCTACACCGATTTACCTTATGGGGGCCCAGGCCCCGAACTCACGTGCCGAGGAAGCATGTGCACTCAAGTCAGTGGCCAAGTTTTGGTTTACGTATAATATATAGGGGACTAACATAGGCCCACAATCATAGGCATATATCATCATACGATTTTGATAGCAAAATTGAGACAAGCCATCAAGCGAGGAAGGTTGGTGGTAGAAGGTTTCAAGAACAATTGAGACGGATGCATTAATAAGGTTCTTTGATCTACACTGGGGTTATCTATATTTTAAATTTAATTTAATTTACCAATATGAAACAAGATTTAAGATAAATATAGCGCTATTTGGGCCCCTTCGCTCGAATTATGTTCCAATTTTAAACCATATTTGACCATATAAGGTTCAATATGTTATAAATTTTAAATTTTCATGATCATTTCTTAGCTCACCAAGAAATTACCCCTACCCCCAGTTGCTGGATATCTGTATTATGCGCCTGATCAAACTACATGTACTGTACATAATCATATCAGAACATCCTTTACAGTGACACTTTTACCTCTACATAAGCGGCTATATACATTGGTTTTTTTTTAAAACTAACAATTTCTCTTAACCAATTTTAATTCTTTTTTTTTATGATTATGTTGTTCAGGAGAAATTTATATAGATATTGACAACCAAAAATCTTTCACTCGCAATTATTATACAGGTCAAACTATTATTGACTGAACAACCATAATTGGCGGGAACGACATGATGGTCATATCCGAGTTCAGCTGGTGATTGCCTGAACGGGGAAGTTCTTTCAACATCTATTTTGAATATAAAATGGATCCGACGAAAAATGATGATAAATTTTAACGGAGTGGAAGCGTTGCATGGTGTAAACTTACACCATGAACAAGGTGTACACAGGGTGTCCAAGACAAAAATTACAAAAAGTTAAGAAATAAAAAATTAGAATCAAAAAAATTAAAAATGTAGCGCATAGCATATTTATTGTGCATCACATACGAAAAATAAGTATGGATGGGCTGTCGATAACCATTTCCGTTATGGGCGCACACCACCAATACAGCGTCCCATTGAAACACACGTGAAAACACACCTTTTCCGTGCGCGATTTTAGGCCTTTTCGGCAACAAATTGACTATAAAAGTACTACCAATCGATTGCAAATCGATGAAAATTTAATATATGTTTCAATGTACGGGTAGTCTTGTGATTAATTTTCGAGATATGGGCGCTTAAACAGCACCATGACCATTTTCGACCCCTTCTATACCCTGAAAACCCGTTTCTGGCCATTTTTCAATCCGCGGGCCTACTTTATTCAAAAATTGTGTTTTGCACCTTTTGGGGCGATCCAAGTTCATGTATAGGTCTCAATGTTTTATTTAAGCTATAACATGCTTCTCCTTTTCCTTACAAGTCCACAGAAAGACCCAAAATACCTCTAAAAAGATTTCGATTTTACCGGAACTCATCCACATTACATCGCTCGCGGAGTGATTTGGTGGTGTGCGCCCTTATAAAAGACATAGTTTCAAAATCGGTTCTTTTTTCATAGATTTAGAAACTTTCTTAACTTTTGAGTTGAATCCTCAAGTTTTATTACTCTAGGACATATAGATTTAGAAAAAATGACCTTTGTAGTCATGCGTCCAATACAGAAAATATACAGTTTTGTGATTTTGACCATTCTAGTAGGGATGACCATTTTCTTCAAAAACGTCACTCGTATCAGCGTCTTTTGAATGGTATATTTGCATTTTATTTCTTTAAACGTAATAAAAGTAAGTTTATACATTTTCTACACATTCGTATTTTGATATTAAGTTTCATTTTGTCCCCCCCCCCGAAAACAACTGACATTTGATTAGTTTTAAGGACACGTGCTCAAATGCTCAAATTTAAACATGGTATTAAATTAATCAAAACTCACTAAAAACCGAATTTGTTAACTTTTTAGCTCTTTTTCATCACTTTCATGAACTTTAACAATCCGAATTAAGAAAATTAAATCATACTTTCACTTTAAAGAGCTTTAAAATCATTAAGTGATTTCTTAAGACTTAATTCAGACCATAAAATCGGAATTTTACACATATCTATCCTGTTTTTGACCTGATTTCTATGACAGGCCTAATTCCGGCCAATATGCCTTATAAGGGCGCACACCACCAATACAGCGTCCCATTGAAACACACGTGAAAACACACCTTTTCCGTGCGCGATTTTAGGCCTTTTCGGCAACAAATTGACTATAAAAGAACTACCAATCGATTGCAAATCGATGAAAATTTAATATATGTTTCAATGTACGGGTAGTCTTGTGATTAATTTTCGAGATATGGGCGCTTAAACAGCACCATGACCATTTTCGACCCCTTCTATACCCTGAAAACCCGTTTCTGGCCATTTTTCAATCCGCGGGCCTACTTTATTCAAAAATTGTGTTTTGCACCTTTTGGGGCGATCCAAGTTCATGTATAGGTCTCAATGTTTTATTTAAGCTATAACATGCTTCTCCTTTTCCTTACAAGTCCACAGAAAGACCCAAAATACCTCTAAAAAGATTTCGATTTTACCGGAACTCATCCACATTACATCGCTCGCGGAGTGATTTGGTGGTGTGCGCCCTTATAAAAGACATAGTTTCAAAATCGGTTCTTTTTTCATAGATTTAGAAACTTTCTTAACTTTTGAGTTGAATCCTCAAGTTTTATTACTCTAGGACATATAGAATAAGAAAAAATGACCTTTGTAGTCATGCGTCCAATACAGAAAATATACAGTTTTTGTGATTTTGACCATTCTAGTAGGGATGACCATTTTCTTCAAAAACGTCACTCGTATCAGCGTCTTTTGAATGGTATATTTGCATTTTTATTTCTTTAAACGTAATAAAAGTAAGTTTATACATTTTCTACACATTCGTATTTTGATATTAAGTTTCATTTTGTCCCCCCCCCCGAAAACAACTGACATTTGATTAGTTTTAAGGACACGTGCTCAAATGCTCAAATTTAAACATGGTATTAAATTAATCAAAACTCACTAAAAACCGAATTTGTTAACTTTTTAGCTCTTTTTCATCACTTTCATGAACTTTAACAATCCGAATTAAGAAAATTAAATCATACTTTCACTTTAAAGAGCTTTAAAATCATTAAGTGATTTCTTAAGACTTAATTCAGACCATAAAATCGGAATTTTACACATATCTATCCTGTTTTTGACCTGATTTCTATGACAGGCCTAATTCCGGCCAATATGCCTTATAAGGGCGCACACCACCAATACAGCGTCCCATTGAAACACACGTGAAAACACACCTTTTCCGTGCGCGATTTTAGGCCTTTTCGGCAACAAATTGACTATAAAAGTACTACCAATCGATTGCAAATCGATGAAAATTTAATATATGTTTCAATGTACGGGTAGTCTTGTGATTAATTTTCGAGATATGGGCGCTTAAACAGCACCATGACCATTTTCGACCCCTTCTATACCCTGAAAACCCGTTTCTGGCCATTTTTCAATCCGCGGGCCTACTTTATTCAAAAATTGTGTTTTGCACCTTTTGGGGCGATCCAAGTTCATGTATAGGTCTCAATGTTTTATTTAAGCTATAACATGCTTCTCCTTTTCCTTACAAGTCCACAGAAAGACCCAAAGTACCTCTAAAAAGATTACGATTTTACCGGAACTCATCCACATTACATCGCTCGCGGAGTGATTTGGTGGTGTGCGCCCTTATAAAAGACATAGTTTCAAAATCGGTTCTTTTTTTCATAGATTTAGAAACTTTCTTAACTTTTGAGTTGAATCCTCAAGTTTTATTACTCTAGGACATATAGATTTAGAAAAAATGACCTTTGTAGTCATGCGTCCAATACAGAAAATATACAGTTTTTGTGATTTTGACCATTCTAGTAGGGATGACCATTTTCTTCAAAAACGTCACTCGTATCAGCGTCTTTTGAATGGTATATTTGCATTTTTATTTCTTTAAACGTAATAAAAGTAAGTTTATACATTTTCTACACATTCGTATTTTGATATTAAGTTTCATTTTGTCCCCCGAAAACAACTGACATTTGATTAGTTTTAAGGACACGTGCTCAAATGCTCAAATTTAAACATGGTATTAAATTAATCAAAACTCACTAAAACCGAATTTGTTAACTTTTTAGCTCTTTTTCATCACTTTCATGAACTTTAACAATCCGAATTAAGAAAATTAAATCATACTTTCACTTTAAAGAGCTTTAAAATCATTAAGTGATTTCTTAAGACTTAATTCAGACCATAAAATCGGAATTTTACACATATCTATCCTGTTTTTGACCTGATTTCTATGACAGGCCTAATTCCGGCCAATATGCCTTATAAGGGCGCACACCACCAATACAGCGTCCCATTGAAACACACGTGAAAACACACCTTTTCCGTGCGCGATTTTAGGCCTTTTCGGCAACAAATTGACTATAAAAGTACTACCAATCGATTGCAAATCGATGAAAATTTAATATATGTTTCAATGTACGGGTAGTCTTGTGATTAATTTTCGAGATATGGGCGCTTAAACAGCACCATGACCATTTTCGACCCCTTCTATACCCTGAAAACCCGTTTCTGGCCATTTTTCAATCCGCGGGCCTACTTTATTCAAAAATTGTGTTTTGCACCTTTTGGGGCGATCCAAGTTCATGTATAGGTCTCAATGTTTTATTTAAGCTATAACATGCTTCTCCTTTTCCTTACAAGTCCACAGAAAGACCCAAAATACCTCTAAAAGATTTCGATTTTACCGGAACTCATCCACATTACATCGCTCGCGGAGTGATTTGGTGGTGTGCGCCCTTATAAAAGACATAGTTTCAAATCGGTTCTTTTTTCATAGATTTAGAAACTTTCTTAACTTTTGAGTTGAATCCTCAAGTTTTATTACTCTAGGACATATAGATTTAGAAAAAATGACCTTTGTAGTCATGCGTCCAATACAGAAAATATACAGTTTTTGTGATTTTGACCATTCTAGTAGGGATGACCATTTTCTTCAAAAACGTCACTCGTATCAGCGTCTTTTGAATGGTATATTTGCATTTTTATTTCTTTAAACGTAATAAAAGTAAGTTTATACATTTTCTACACATTCGTATTTTGATATTAAGTTTCATTTTGTCCCCCGAAAACAACTGACATTTGATTAGTTTTAAGGACACGTGCTCAAATGCTCAAATTTAAACATGGTATTAAATTAATCAAAACTCACTAAAAACCGAATTTGTTAACTTTTTAGCTCTTTTTCATCACTTTCATGAACTTTAACAATCCGAATTAAGAAAATTAAATCATACTTTCACTTTAAAGAGCTTTAAAATCATTAAGTGATTTCTTAAGACTTAATTCAGACCATAAAATCGGAATTTTACACATATCTATCCTGTTTTTGACCTGATTTCTATGACAGGCCTAATTCCGGCCAATATGCCTTATAAAAGACATAGTTTCAAAATCGGTTCTTTTTTCATAGATTTAGAAACTTTCTTAACTTTTGAGTTGAATCCTCAAGTTTTATTACTCTAGGACATATAGATTTAGAAAAATGACCTTTGTAGTCATGCGTCCAATACAGAAAATATACAGTTTTTGTGATTTTGACCATTCTAGTAGGGATGACCATTTTCTTCAAAAACGTCACTCGTATCAGCGTCTTTTGAATGGTATATTTGCATTTTTATTTCTTTAAACGTAATAAAAGTAAGTTTATACATTTTCTACACATTCGTATTTTGATATTAAGTTTCATTTTGTCCCCCGAAAACAACTGACATTTGATTAGTTTTAAGGACACGTGCTCAAATGCTCAAATTTAAACATGGTATTAAATTAATCAAAACTCACTAAAAACCGAATTTGTTAACTTTTTAGCTCTTTTTCATCACTTTCATGAACTTTAACAATCCGAATTAAGAAAATTAAATCATACTTTCACTTTAAAGAGCTTTAAAATCATTAAGTGATTTCTTAAGACTTAATTCAGACCATAAAATCGGAATTTTACACATATCTATCCTGTTTTTGACCTGATTTCTATGACAGGCCTAATTCCGGCCAATATGCCTTATAAGGGCGCACACCACCAATACAGCGTCCCATTGAAACACACGTGAAAACACACCTTTTCCGTGCGCGATTTTAGGCCTTTTCGGCAACAAATTGACTATAAAAGTACTACCAATCGATTGCAAATCGATGAAAATTTAATATATGTTTCAATGTACGGGTAGTCTTGTGATTAATTTTCGAGATATGGGCGCTTAAACAGCACCATGACCATTTTCGACCCCTTCTATACCCTGAAAACCTGTTTCTGGCCATTTTTCAATCCGCGGGCCTACTTTATTCAAAAATTGTGTTTTGCACCTTTTGGGGCGATCCAAGTTCATGTATAGGTCTCAATGTTTTATTTAAGCTATAACATGCTTCTCCTTTTCCTTACAAGTCCACAGAAAGACCCAAAATAAAAAAAAAAGATTTCGATTTTACCGGAACTCATCCACATTACATCGCTCGCGGAGTGATTTGGTGGTGTGCGCCCTTATAAAAGACATAGTTTCAAAATCGGTTCTTTTTTTCATAGATTTAGAAACTTTCTTAACTTTTGAGTTGAATCCTCAAGTTTTATTACTCTAGGACATATAGATTTAGAAAAAATGACCTTTGTAGTCATGCGTCCAATACAGAAAATATACAGTTTTTGTGATTTTGACCATTCTAGTAGGGATGACCATTTTCTTCAAAAACGTCACTCGTATCAGCGTCTTTTGAATGGTATATTTGCATTGTTATTTCTTTAAACGTAATAAAAGTAAGTTTATACATTTTCTACACATTCGTATTTTGATATTAAGTTTCATTTTGTCCCCCCCCCCGAAAACAACTGACATTTGATTAGTTTTAAGGACACGTGCTCAAATGCTCAAATTTAAACATGGTATTAAATTAATCAAAACTCACTAAAAACCGAATTTGTTAACTTTTAGCTCTTTTTCATCACTTTCATGAACTTTAACAATCCGAATTAAGAAAATTAAATCATACTTTCACTTTAAAGAGCTTTAAAATCATTAAGTGATTTCTTAAGACTTAATTCAGACCATAAAATCGGAATTTTACACATATCTATCCTGTTTTTGACCTGATTTCTATGACAGGCCTAATTCCGGCCAATATGCCTTATAAGGGCGCACACCACCAATACAGCGTCCCATTGAAACACACGTGAAAACACACCTTTTCCGTGCGCGATTTTAGGCCTTTTCGGCAACAAATTGACTATAAAAGTACTACCAATCGATTGCAAATCGATGAAAATTTAATATATGTTTCAATGTACGGGTAGTCTTGTGATTAATTTTTCGAGATATGGGCGCTTAAACAGCACCATGACCATTTTCGACCCCTTCTATACCCTGAAAACCCGTTTCTGGCCATTTTTCAATCCGCGGGCCTACTTTATTCAAAAATTGTGTTTTGCACCTTTTGGGGCGATCCAAGTTCATGTATAGGTCTCAATGTTTTATTTAAGCTATAACATGCTTCTCCTTTTCCTTACAAGTCCACAGAAAGACCCAAAATACCTCTAAAAGATTTCGATTTTACCGGAACTCATCCACATTACATCGCTCGCGGAGTGATTTGGTGGTGTGCGCCCTTATAAAAGACATAGTTTCAAAATCGGTTCTTTTTTCATAGATTTAGAAACTTTCTTAACTTTTGAGTTGAATCCTCAAGTTTTATTACTCTAGGACATATAGATTTAGAAAAAATGACCTTTGTAGTCATGCGTCCAATACAGAAAATATACAGTTTTTGTGATTTTGACCATTCTAGTAGGGATGACCATTTTCTTCAAAAACGTCACTCGTATCAGCGTCTTTTGAATGGTATATTTGCATTTTATTTCTTTAAACGTAATAAAAGTAAGTTTATACATTTTCTACACATTCGTATTTTGATATTAAGTTTCATTTTGTCCCCCGAAAACAACTGACATTTGATTAGTTTTAAGGACACGTGCTCAAATGCTCAAATTTAAACATGGTATTAAATTAATCAAAACTCACTAAAAACCGAATTTGTTAACTTTTTAGCTCTTTTTCATCACTTTCATGAACTTTAACAATCCGAATTAAGAAAATTAAATCATACTTTCACTTTAAAGAGCTTTAAAATCATTAAGTGATTTCTTAAGACTTAATTCAGACCATAAAATCGGAATTTTACACATATCTATCCTGTTTTTGACCTGATTTCTATGACAGGCCTAATTCCGGCCAATATGCCTTATAAGGGCGCACACCACCAATACAGCGTCCCATTGAAACACACGTGAAAACACACCTTTTCCGTGCGCGATTTTAGGCCTTTTCGGCAACAAATTGACTATAAAAGTACTACCAATCGATTGCAAATCGATGAAAATTTAATATATGTTTCAATGTACGGGTAGTCTTGTGATTAATTTTCGAGATATGGGCGCTTAAACAGCACCATGACCATTTTCGACCCCTTCTATACCCTGAAAACCTGTTTCTGGCCATTTTTCAATCCGCGGGCCTACTTTATTCAAAAATTGTGTTTTGCACCTTTTGGGGCGATCCAAGTTCATGTATAGGTCTCAATGTTTTATTTAAGCTATAACATGCTTCTCCTTTTCCTTACAAGTCCACAGAAAGACCCAAAATACCTCTAAAAGATTTCGATTTTACCGGAACTCATCCACATTACATCGCTCGCGGAGTGATTTGGTGGTGTGCGCCCTTATAAAAGACATAGTTTCAAAATCGGTTCTTTTTTTCATAGATTTAGAAACTTTCTTAACTTTTGAGTTGAATCCTCAAGTTTTATTACTCTAGGACATATAGATTTAGAAAAAATGACCTTTGTAGTCATGCGTCCAATACAGAAAATATACAGTTTTTGTGATTTTGACCATTCTAGTAGGGATGACCATTTTCTTCAAAAACGTCACTCGTATCAGCGTCTTTTGAATGGTATATTTGCATTTTTATTTCTTTAAACGTAATAAAAGTAAGTTTATACATTTTCTACACATTCGTATTTTGATATTAAGTTTCATTTTGTCCCCCGAAAACCACTGACATTTGATTAGTTTTAAGGACACGTGCTCAAATGCTCAAATTTAAACATGGTATTAAATTAATCAAAACTCACTAAAAACCGAATTTGTTAACTTTTTAGCTCTTTTTCATCACTTTCATGAACTTTAACAATCCGAATTAAGAAAATTAAATCATACTTTCACTTTAAAGAGCTTTAAAATCATTAAGTGATTTCTTAAGACTTAATTCAGACCATAAAATCGGAATTTTACACATATCTATCCTGTTTTGACCTGATTTCTATGACAGGCCTAATTCCGGCCAATATGCCTTATAAGGGCGCACACCACCAATACAGCGTCCCATTGAAACACACGTGAAAACACACCTTTTCCGTGCGCGATTTTAGGCCTTTTCGGCAACAAATTGACTATAAAAGTACTACCAATCGATTGCAAATCGATGAAAATTTAATATATGTTTCAATGTACGGGTAGTCTTGTGATTAATTTTCGAGATATGGGCGCTTAAACAGCACCATGACCATTTTCGACCCCTTCTATACCCTGAAAACCCGTTTCTGGCCATTTTTCAATCCGCGGGCCTACTTTATTCAAAAATTGTGTTTTGCACCTTTTGGGGCGATCCAAGTTCATGTATAGGTCTCAATGTTTTATTTAAGCTATAACATGCTTCTCCTTTTCCTTACAAGTCCACAGAAAGACCCAAAATACCTCTAAAAAGATTTCGATTTTACCGGAACTCATCCACATTACATCGCTCGCGGAGTGATTTGGTGGTGTGCGCCCTTATAAAAGACATAGTTTCAAAATCGGTTCTTTTTTTCATAGATTTAGAAACTTTCTTAACTTTTGAGTTGAATCCTCAAGTTTTATTACTCTAGGACATATAGATTTAGAAAAATGACCTTTGTAGTCATGCGTCCAATACAGAAAATATACAGTTTTTGTGATTTTGACCATTCTAGTAGGGATGACCATTTTCTTCAAAAACGTCACTCGTATCAGCGTCTTTTGAATGGTATATTTGCATTTTTATTTCTTTAAACGTAATAAAAGTAAGTTTATACATTTTCTACACATTCGTATTTTGATATTAAGTTTCATTTTGTCCCCCCCCCCGAAAACAACTGACATTTGATTAGTTTTAAGGACACGTGCTCAAATGCTCAAATTTAAACATGGTATTAAATTAATCAAAACTCACTAAAAACCGAATTTGTTAACTTTTTAGCTCTTTTTCATCACTTTCATGAACTTTAACAATCCGAATTAAGAAAATTAAATCATACTTTCACTTTAAAGAGCTTTAAAATCATTAAGTGATTTCTTAAGACTTAATTCAGACCATAAAATCGGAATTTTACACATATCTATCCTGTTTTTGACCTGATTTCTATGACAGGCCTAATTCCGGCCAATATGCCTTATAAGGGCGCACACCACCAATACAGCGTCCCATTGAAACACACGTGAAAACACACCTTTTCCGTGCGCGATTTTAGGCCTTTTCGGCAACAAATTGACTATAAAAGTACTACCAATCGATTGCAAATCGATGAAAATTTAATATATGTTTCAATGTACGGGTAGTCTTGTGATTAATTTTCGAGATATGGGCGCTTAAACAGCACCATGACCATTTTCGACCCCTTCTATACCCTGAAAACCCGTTTCTGGCCATTTTTCATTTCGCTGTCCTACTTTATTCAAAAATTGTGTTTTGCACCTTTTGGGGCGATCCAAGTTCATGTATAGGTCTCAATGTTTTATTTAAGCTATAACATGCTTCTCCTTTTCCTTACAAGTCCACAGAAAGACCCAAAATACCTCTAAAAAGATTTCGATTTTACCGGAACTCATCCACATTACATCGCTCGCGGAGTGATTTGGTGGTGTGCGCCCTTATAAAAGACATAGTTTCAAAATCGGTTCTTTTTTTCATAGATTTAGAAACTTTCTTAACTTTTGAGTTGAATCCTCAAGTTTTATTACTCTAGGACATATAGATTTAGAAAAAATGACCTTTGTAGTCATGCGTCCAATACAGAAAATATACAGTTTTTGTGATTTTGACCATTCTAGTAGGGATGACCATTTTCTTCAAAAACGTCACTCGTATCAGCGTCTTTTGAATGGTATATTTGCATTTTTATTTCTTTAAACGTAATAAAAGTAAGTTTATACATTTTCTACACATTCGTATTTTGATATTAAGTTTCATTTTGTCCCCCGAAAACAACTGACATTTGATTAGTTTTAAGGACACGTGCTCAAATGCTCAAATTTAAACATGGTATTAAATTAATCAAAACTCACTAAAACCGAATTTGTTAACTTTTTAGCTCTTTTCATCACTTTCATGAACTTTAACAATCCGAATTAAGAAAATTAAATCATACTTTCACTTTAAAGAGCTTTAAAATCATTAAGTGATTTCTTAAGACTTAATTCAGACCATAAAATCGGAATTTTACACATATCTATCCTGTTTTTGACCTGATTTCTATGACAGGCCTAATTCCGGCCAATATGCCTTATTAGGGCGCACACCACCAATACAGCGTCCCATTGAAACACACGTGAAAACACACCTTTTCCGTGCGCGATTTTAGGCCTTTTCGGCAACAAATTGACTATAAAAGTCCTACCAATCGATTGCAAATCGATGAAAATTTAATATATGTTTCAATGTACGGGTAGTCTTGTGATTAATTTTTCGAGATATGGGCGCTTAAACAGCACCATGACCATTTTCGACCCCTTCTATACCCTGAAAACCCGTTTCTGGCCATTTTTCAATCCGCGGGCCTACTTTATTCAAAAATTGTGTTTTGCACCTTTTGGGGCGATCCAAGTTCATGTATAGGTCTCAATGTTTTATTTAAGCTATAACATGCTTCTCCTTTTCCTTACAAGTCCACAGAAAGACCCAAAATACCTCTAAAAGATTTCGATTTTACCGGAACTCATCCACATTACATCGCTCGCGGAGTGATTTGGTGGTGTGCGCCCTTATAAAAGACATAGTTTCAAAATCGGTTCTTTTTTTCATAGATTTAGAAACTTTCTTAACTTTTGAGTTGAATCCTCAAGTTTTATTACTCTAGGACATATAGATTTAGAAAAAATGACCTTTGTAGTCATGCGTCCAATACAGAAAATATACAGTTTTTGTGATTTTGACCATTCTAGTAGGGATGACCATTTTCTTCAAAAACGTCACTCGTATCAGCGTCTTTTGAATGGTATATTTGCATTTTTATTTCTTTAAACGTAATAAAAGTAAGTTTATACATTTTCTACACATTCGTATTTTGATATTAAGTTTCATTTTGTCCCCCCGAAAACAACTGACATTTGATTAGTTTTAAGGACACGTGCTCAAATGCTCAAATTTAAACATGGTATTAAATTAATCAAAACTCACTAAAACCGAATTTGTTAACTTTTTAGCTCTTTTTCATCACTTTCATGAACTTTAACAATCCGAATTAAGAAAATTAAATCATACTTTCACTTTAAAGAGCTTTAAAATCATTAAGTGATTTCTTAAGACTTAATTCAGACCATAAAATCGGAATTTTACACATATCTATCCTGTTTTTGACCTGATTTCTATGACAGGCCTAATTCCGGCCAATATGCCTTATAAGGGCGCACACCACCAATACAGCGTCCCATTGAAACACACGTGAAAACACACCTTTTCCGTGCGCGATTTTAGGCCTTTTCGGCAACAAATTGACTATAAAAGTACTACCAATCGATTGCAAATCGATGAAAATTTAATATATGCTTCAATGTACGGGTAGTCTTGTGATTAATTTTTCGTGATATGGGCGCTTAAACAGCACCATGACCATTTTCGACCCCTTCTATACCCTGAAAACCCGTTTCTGGCCATTTTTCAATCCGCGGGCCTACTTTATTCAAAAATTGTGTTTTGCACCTTTTGGGGCGATCCAAGTTCATGTATAGGTCTCAATGTTTTATTTAAGCTATAACATGCTTCTCCTTTTCCTTACAAGTCCACAGAAAGACCCAAAATACCTCTAAAAAGATTTCGATTTTACCGGAACTCATCCACATTACATCGCTCGCGGAGTGATTTGGTGGTGTGCGCCCTTATAAAAGACATAGTTTCAAAATCGGTTCTTTTTTCATAGATTTAGAAACTTTCTTAACTTTTGAGTTGAATCCTCAAGTTTTATTACTCTAGGACATATAGATTTAGAAAAAATGACCTTTGTAGTCATGCGTCCAATACAGAAAATATACAGTTTTTGTGATTTTGACCATTCTAGTAGGGATGACCATTTTCTTCAAAAACGTCACTCGTATCAGCGTCTTTTGAATGGTATATTTGCATTTTATTTCTTTAAACGTAATAAAAGTAAGTTTATACATTTTCTACACATTCGTATTTTGATATTAAGTTTCATTTTGTCCCCCGAAAACAACTGACATTTGATTAGTTTTAAGGACACGTGCTCAAATGCTCAAATTTAAACATGGTATTAAATTAATCAAAACTCACTAAAACCGAATTTGTTAACTTTTTAGCTCTTTTTCATCACTTTCATGAACTTTAACAATCCGAATTAAGAAAATTAAATCATACTTTCACTTTAAAGAGCTTTAAAATCATTAAGTGATTTCTTAAGACTTAATTCAGACCATAAAATCGGAATTTTACACATATCTATCCTGTTTTTGACCTGATTTCTATGACAGGCCTAATTCCGGCCAATATGCCTTATAAGGGCGCACACCACCAATACAGCGTCCCATTGAAACACACGTGAAAACACACCTTTTCCGTGCGCGATTTTAGGCCTTTTCGGCAACAAATTGACTATAAAAGTACTACCAATCGATTGCAAATCGATGAAAATTTAATATATGTTTCAATGTACGGGTAGTCTTGTGATTAATTTTCGAGATATGGGCGCTTAAACAGCACCATGACCATTTTCGACCCCTTCTATACCCTGAAAACCCGTTTCTGGCCATTTTTCAATCCGCGGGCCTACTTTATTCAAAAATTGTGTTTTGCACCTTTTGGGGCGATCCAAGTTCATGTATAGGTCTCAATGTTTTATTTAAGCTATAACATGCTTCTCCTTTTCCTTACAAGTCCACAGAAAGACCCAAAATACCTCTAAAAAGATTTCGATTTTACCGGAACTCATCCACATTACATCGCTCGCGGAGTGATTTGGTGGTGTGCGCCCTTATAAAAGACATAGTTTCAAAATCGGTTCTTTTTTTCATAGATTTAGAAACTTTCTTAACTTTTGAGTTGAATCCTCAAGTTTTATTACTCTAGGACATATAGATTTAGAAAAAATGACCTTTGTAGTCATGCGTCCAATACAGAAAATATACAGTTTTTGTGATTTTGACCATTCTAGTAGGGATGACCATTTTCTTCAAAAACGTCACTCGTATCAGCGTCTTTTGAATGGTATATTTGCATTTTTATTTCTTTAAACGTAATAAAAGTAAGTTTATACATTTTCTACACATTCGTATTTGATATTAAGTTTCATTTTGTCCCCCGAAAACAACTGACATTTGATTAGTTTTAAGGACACGTGCTCAAATGCTCAAATTTAAACATGGTATTAAATTAATCAAAACTCACTAAAAACCGAATTTGTTAACTTTTTAGCTCTTTTTCATCACTTTCATGAACTTTAACAATCCGAATTAAGAAAATTAAATCATACTTTCACTTTAAAGAGCTTTAAAATCATTAAGTGATTTCTTAAGACTTAATTCAGACCATAAAATCGGAATTTTACATATCTATCCTGTTTTTGACCTGATTTCTATGACAGGCCTAATTCCGGCCAATATGCCTTATAAAAGACATAGTTTCAAAATCGGTTCTTTTTTTCATAGATTTAGAAACTTTCTTAACTTTTGAGTTGAATCCTCAAGTTTTATTACTCTAGGACATATAGATTTAGAAAAAATGACCTTTGTAGTCATGCGTCCAATACAGAAAATATACAGTTTTTGTGATTTTTACCATTCTAGTAGGGATGACCATTTTCTTCAAAAACGTCACTCGTATCAGCGTCTTTTGAATGGTATATTTGCATTTTTATTTCTTTAAACGTAATAAAAGTAAGTTTATACATTTTCTACACATTCGTATTTTGATATTAAGTTTCATTTTGTCCCCCCCCCGAAAACAACTGACATTTGATTAGTTTTAAGGACACGTGCTCAAATGCTCAAATTTAAACATGGTATTAAATTAATCAAAACTCACTAAAAACCGAATTTGTTAACTTTTTAGCTCTTTTTCATCACTTTCATGAACTTTAACAATCCGAATTAAGAAAATTAAATCATACTTTCACTTTAAAGAGCTTTAAAATCATTAAGTGATTTCTTAAGACTTAATTCAGACCATAAAATCGGAATTTTACACATATCTATCCTGTTTTTGACCTGATTTCTATGACAGGCCTAATTCCGGCCAATATGCCTTATAAGGGCGCACACCACCAATACAGCGTCCCATTGAAACACACGTGAAAACACACCTTTTCCGTGCGCGATTTTAGGCCTTTTCGGCAACAAATTGACTATAAAAGTACTACCAATCGATTGCAAATCGATGAAAATTTAATATATGTTTCAATGTACGGGTAGTCTTGTGATTAATTTTCGAGATATGGGCGCTTAAACAGCACCATGACCATTTTCGACCCCTTCTATACCCTGAAAACCCGTTTCTGGCCATTTTTCAATCCGCGGGCCTACTTTATTCAAAAATTGTGTTTTGCACCTTTTGGGGCGATCCAAGTTCATGTATAGGTCTCAATGTTTTATTTAAGCTATAACATGCTTCTCCTTTTCCTTACAAGTCCACAGAAAGACCCAAAATACCTCTAAAAAGATTTCGATTTTACCGGAACTCATCCACATTACATCGCTCGCGGAGTGATTTGGTGGTGTGCGCCTATATAAAAGACATAGTTTCAAAATCGGTTCTTTTTTCATAGATTTAGAAACTTTCTTAACTTTTGAGTTGAATCCTCAAGTTTTATTACTCTAGGACATATAGATTTAGAAAAAATGACCTTTGTAGTCATGCGTCCAATACAGAAAATATACAGTTTTTGTGATTTTGACCATTCTAGTAGGGATGACCATTTTCTTCAAAAACGTCACTCGTATCAGCGTCTTTTGAATGGTATATTTGCATTTTATTTCTTTAAACGTAATAAAAGTAAGTTTATACATTTTCTACACATTCGTATTTTGATATTAAGTTTCATTTTGTCCCCCCCCCGAAAACAACTGACATTTGATTAGTTTTAAGGACACGTGCTCAAATGCTCAAATTTAAACATGGTATTAAATTAATCAAAACTCACTAAAACCGAATTTGTTAACTTTTTAGCTCTTTTTCATCACTTTCATGAACTTTAACAATCCGAATTAAGAAAATTAAATCATACTTTCACTTTAAAGAGCTTTAAAATCATTAAGTGATTTCTTAAGACTTAATTCAGACCATAAAATCGGAATTTTACACATATCTATCCTGTTTTTGACCTGATTTCTATGACAGGCCTAATTCCGGCCAATATGCCTTATAAAAGACATAGTTTCAAAATCGGTTTTTTTTTCATAGATTTAGAAACTTTCTTAACTTTTGAGTTGAATCCTCAAGTTTTATTACTCTAGGACATATAGATTTAGAAAAAATGACCTTTGTAGTCATGCGTCCAATACAGAAAATATACAGTTTTGTGATTTTGACCATTCTAGTAGGGATGACCATTTTCTTCAAAAACGTCACTCGTATCAGCGTCTTTTGAATGGTATATTTGCATTTTATTTCTTTAAACGTAATAAAAGTAAGTTTATACATTTTCTACACATTCGTATTTTGATATTAAGTTTCATTTTGTCCCCGAAAACAACTGACATTTGATTAGTTTTAAGGACACGTGCTCAAATGCTCAAATTTAAACATGGTATTAAATTAATCAAAACTCACTAAAACCGAATTTGTTAACTTTTTAGCTCTTTTCATCACTTTCATGAACTTTAACAATCCGAATTAAGAAAATTAAATCATACTTTCACTTTAAAGAGCTTTAAAATCATTAAGTGATTTCTTAAGACTTAATTCAGACCATAAAATCGGAATTTTACACATATCTATCCTGTTTTTGACCTGATTTCTATGACAGGCCTAATTCCGGCCAATATGCCTTATAAGGGCGCACACCACCAATACAGCGTCCCATTGAAACACACGTGAAAACACACCTTTTCCGTGCGCGATTTTAGGCCTTTTCGGCAACAAATTGACTATAAAAGTACTACCAATCGATTGCAAATCGATGAAAATTTAATATATGTTTCAATGTACGGGTAGTCTTGTGATTAATTTTTTCGAGATATGGGCGCTTAAACAGCACCATGACCATTTACGACACCTTCTATACCCTGAAAACCCGTTTCTGGCCATTTTTCAATCCGCGGGCCTACTTTATTCAAAAATTGTGTTTTGCACCTTTTGGGGCGATCCAAGTTCATGTATAGGTCTCAATGTTTTATTTAAGCTATAACATGCTTCTCCTTTTCCTTACAAGTCCACAGAAAGACCCAAAATACCTCTAAAAGATTTCGATTTTACCGGAACTCATCCACATTACATCGCTCGCGGAGTGATTTGGTGGTGTGCGCCCTTATAAAAGACATAGTTTCAAAATCGGTTCTTTTTTTCATAGATTTAGAAACTTTCTTAACTTTTGAGTTGAATCCTCAAGTTTTATTACTCTAGGACATATAAAAAAAAAAAAAATGACCTTTGTAGTCATGCGTCCAATACAGAAAATATACAGTTTTTGTGATTTTGACCATTCTAGTAGGGATGACCATTTTCTTCAAAAACGTCACTCGTATCAGCGTCTTTTGAATGGTATATTTGCATTTTATTTCTTTAAACGTAATAAAAGTAAGTTTATACATTTTCTACACATTCGTATTTTGATATTAAGTTTCATTTTGTCCCCCCCCCGAAAACAACTGACATTTGATTAGTTTTAAGGACACGTGCTCAAATGCTCAAATTTAAACATGGTATTAAATTAATCAAAACTCACTAAAAACCGAATTTGTTAACTTTTTAGCTCTTTTTTTTTCATCACTTTCATGAACTTTAACAATCCGAATTAAGAAAATTAAATCATACTTTCACTTTAAAGAGCTTTAAAATCATTAAGTGATTTCTTAAGACTTAATTCAGACCATAAAATCGGAATTTTACACATATCTATCCTGTTTTTGACCTGATTTCTATGACAGGCCTAATTCCGGCCAATATGCCTTATAAGGGCGCACACCACCAATACAGCGTCCCATTGAAACACACGTGAAAACACACCTTTTCCGTGCGCGATTTTAGGCCTTTTCGGCAACAAATTGACTATAAAAGTACTACCAATCGATTGCAAATCGATGAAAATTTAATATATGTTTCAATGTACGGGTAGTCTTGTGATTAATTTTCGAGATATGGGCGCTTAAACAGCACCATGACCATTTTCGACCCCTTCTATACCCTGAAAACCCGTTTCTGGCCATTTTTCAATCCGCGGGCCTACTTTATTCAAAAATTGTGTTTTGCACCTTTTGGGGCGATCCAAGTTCATGTATAGGTCTCAATGTTTTATTTAAGCTATAACATGCTTCTCCTTTTCCTTACAAGTCCACAGAAAGACCCAAAATACCTCTAAAAAGATTTCGATTTTACCGGAACTCATCCACATTACATCGCTCGCGGAGTGATTTGGTGGTGTGCGCCCTTATAAAAGACATAGTTTCAAAATCGGTTCTTTTTTCATAGATTTAGAAACTTTCTTAACTTTTGAGTTGAATCCTCAAGTTTTATTACTCTAGGACATATAGATTTAGAAAAAATGACCTTTGTAGTCATGCGTCCAATACAGAAAATATACAGTTTTTGTGATTTTGACCATTCTAGTAGGGATGACCATTTTCTTCAAAAACGTCACTCGTATCAGCGTCTTTTGAATGGTATATTTGCATTTTATTTCTTTAAACGTAATAAAAGTAAGTTTATACATTTTCTACACATTCGTATTTTGATATTAAGTTTCATTTTGTCCCCCGAAAACAACTGACATTTGATTAGTTTTAAGGACACGTGCTCAAATGCTCAAATTTAAACATGGTATTAAATTAATCAAAACTCACTAAAAACCGAATTTGTTAACTTTTTAGCTCTTTTTCATCACTTTCATGAACTTTAACAATCCGAATTAAGAAAATTAAATCATACTTTCACTTTAAAGAGCTTTAAAATCATTAAGTGATTTCTTAAGACTTAATTCAGACCATAAAATCGGAATTTTACACATATCTATCCTGTTTTTGACCTGATTTCTATGACAGGCCTAATTCCGGCCAATATGCCTTATAAGGGCGCACACCACCAATACAGCGTCCCATTGAAACACACGTGAAAACACACCTTTTCCGTGCGCGATTTTAGGCCTTTTCGGCAACAAATTGACTATAAAAGTACTACCAATCGATTGCAAATCGATGAAAATTTAATATATGTTTCAATGTACGGGTAGTCTTGTGATTAATTTTCGAGATATGGGCGCTTAAACAGCACCATGACCATTTTCGACCCCTTCTATACCCTGAAAACCCGTTTCTGGCCATTTTTCAATCCGCGGGCCTACTTTATTCAAAAATTGTGTTTTGCACCTTTTGGGGCGATCCAAGTTCATGTATAGGTCTCAATGTTTTATTTAAGCTATAACATGCTTCTCCTTTTCCTTACAAGTCCACAGAAAGACCCAAAATACCTCTAAAAAGATTTCGATTTTACCGGAACTCATCCACATTACATCGCTCGCGGAGTGATTTGGTGGTGTGCGCCCTTATAAAAGACATAGTTTCAAAATCGGTTCTTTTTTTCATAGATTTAGAAACTTTCTTAACTTTTGAGTTGAATCCTCAAGTTTTATTACTCTAGGACATATAGATTTAGAAAAAATGACCTTTGTAGTCATGCGTCCAATACAGAAAATATACAGTTTTTGTGATTTTGACCATTCTAGTAGGGATGACCATTTTCTTCAAAAACGTCACTCGTATCAGCGTCTTTTGAATGGTATATTTGCATTTTTATTTCTTTAAACGTAATAAAAGTAAGTTTATACATTTTCTACACATTCGTATTTTGATATTAAGTTTCATTTTGTCCCCCCCCCCCGAAAACAACTGACATTTGATTAGTTTTAAGGACACGTGCTCAAATGCTCAAATTTAAACATGGTATTAAATTAATCAAAACTCACTAAAACCGAATTTGTTAACTTTTTAGCTCTTTTCATCACTTTCATGAACTTTAACAATCCGAATTAAGAAAATTAAATCATACTTTCACTTTAAAGAGCTTTAAAATCATTAAGTGATTTCTTAAGACTTAATTCAGACCATAAAATCGGAATTTTACACATATCTATCCTGTTTTTGACCTGATTTCTATGACAGGCCTAATTCCGGCCAATATGCCTTATAAGGGCGCACACCACCAATACAGCGTCCCATTGAAACACACGTGAAAACACACCTTTTCCGTGCGCGATTTTAGGCCTTTTCGGCAACAAATTGACTATAAAAGTACTACCAATCGATTGCAAATCGATGAAAATTTAATATATGTTTCAATGTACGGGTAGTCTTGTGATTAATTTTCGAGATATGGGCGCTTAAACAGCACCATGACCATTTTCGACCCCTTCTATACCCTGAAAACCCGTTTCTGGCCATTTTTCAATCCGCGGGCCTACTTTATTCAAAAATTGTGTTTTGCACCTTTTGGGGCGATCCAAGTTCATGTATAGGTCTCAATGTTTTATTTAAGCTATAACATGCTTCTCCTTTTCCTTACAAGTCCACAGAAAGACCCAAAATACCTCTAAAAGATTTCGATTTTACCGGAACTCATCCACATTACATCGCTCGCGGAGTGATTTGGTGGTGTGCGCCCTTATAAAAGACATAGTTTCAAAATCGGTTCTTTTTTTCATAGATTTAGAAACTTTCTTAACTTTTGAGTTGAATCCTCAAGTTTTATTACTCTAGGACATATAGATTTAGAAAAAATGACCTTTGTAGTCATGCGTCCAATACAGAAAATATACAGTTTTTTTATTTTTTTCATTCTAGTAGGGATGACCATTTTCTTCAAAAACGTCACTCGTATCAGCGTCTTTTGAATGGTATATTTGCATTTTATTTCTTTAAACGTAATAAAAGTAAGTTTATACATTTTCTACACATTCGTATTTTGATATTAAGTTTCATTTTGTCCCCCCCCCCGAAAACAACTGACATTTGATTAGTTTTAAGGACACGTGCTCAAATGCTCAAATTTAAACATGGTATTAAATTAATCAAAACTCACTAAAAACCGAATTTGTTAACTTTTTAGCTCTTTTCATCACTTTCATGAACTTTAACAATCCGAATTAAGAAAATTAAATCATACTTTCACTTTAAAGAGCTTTAAAATCATTAAGTGATTTCTTAAGACTTAATTCAGACCATAAAATCGGAATTTTACACATATCTATCCTGTTTTTGACCTGATTTCTATGACAGGCCTAATTCCGGCCAATATGCCTTATAAAAGACATAGTTTCAAAATCGGTTCTTTTTTTCATAGATTTAGAAACTTTCTTAACTTTTGAGTTGAATCCTCAAGTTTTATTACTCTAGGACATATAGATTTATAAAAAATGACCTTTGTAGTCATGCGTCCAATACAGAAAATATACAGTTTTTGTGATTTTGACCATTCTAGTAGGGATGACCATTTTCTTCAAAAACGTCACTCGTATCAGCGTCTTTTGAATGGTATATTTGCATTTTTATTTCTTTAAACGTAATAAAAGTAAGTTTATACATTTTCTACACATTCGTATTTTGATATTAAGTTTCATTTTGTCCCCCGAAAACAACTGACATTTGATTAGTTTTAAGGACACGTGCTCAAATGCTCAAATTTAAACATGGTATTAAATTAATCAAAACTCACTAAAAACCGAATTTGTTAACTTTTTAGCTCTTTTCATCACTTTCATGAACTTTAACAATCCGAATTAAGAAAATTAAATCATACTTTCACTTTAAAGAGCTTTAAAATCATTAAGTGATTTCTTAAGACTTAATTCAGACCATAAAATCGGAATTTTACACATATCTATCCTGTTTTTGACCTGATTTCTATGACAGGCCTAATTCCGGCCAATATGCCTTATAATATAAGGGCGCACACCACCAATACAGCGTCCCATTGAAACACACGTGAAAACACACCTTTTCCGTGCGCGATTTTAGGCCTTTTCGGCAACAAATTGACTATAAAAGTACTACCAATCGATTGCAAATCGATGAAAATTTAATATATGTTTCAATGTACGGGTAGTCTTGTGATTAATTTTCGAGATATGGGCGCTTAAACAGCACCATGACCATTTTCGACCCCTTCTATACCCTGAAAACCCGTTTCTGGCCATTTTTCAATCCGCGGGCCTACTTTATTCAAAAATTGTGTTTTGCACCTTTTGGGGCGATCCAAGTTCATGTATAGGTCTCAATGTTTTATTTAAGCTATAACATGCTTCTCCTTTTCCTTACAAGTCCACAGAAAGACCCAAAATACCTCTAAAAGATTTCGATTTTACCGGAACTCATCCACATTACATCGCTCGCGGAGTGATTTGGTGGTGTGCGCCCTTATAAAAGACATAGTTTCAAAATCGGTTCTTTGTTTCATAGATTTAGAAACTTTCTTAACTTTTGAGTTGAATCCTCAAGTTTTATTACTCTAGGACATATAGATTTAGAAAAATGACCTTTGTAGTCATGCGTCCAATACAGAAAATATACAGTTTTTGTGATTTTGACCATTCTAGTAGGGATGACCATTTTCTTCAAAAACGTCACTCGTATCAGCGTCTTTTGAATGGTATATTTGCATTTTTATTTCTTTAAACGTAATAAAAGTAAGTTTATACATTTTCTACACATTCGTATTTTGATATTAAGTTTCATTTTGTCCCCCGAAAACAACTGACATTTGATTAGTTTTAAGGACACGTGCTCAAATGCTCAAATTTAAACATGGTATTAAATTAATCAAAACTCACTAAAACCGAATTTGTTAACTTTTAGCTCTTTTTCATCACTTTCATGAACTTTAACAATCCGAATTAAGAAAATTAAATCATACTTTCACTTTAAAGAGCTTTAAAATCATTAAGTGATTTCTTAAGACTTAATTCAGACCATAAAATCGGAATTTTACACATATCTATCCTGTTTTTGACCTGATTTCTATGACAGGCCTAATTCCGGCCAATATGCCTTATAAAAGACATAGTTTCAAAATCGGTTCTTTTTTTCATAGATTTAGAAACTTTCTTAACTTTTGAGTTGAATCCTCAAGTTTTATTACTCTAGGACATATAGATTTAGAAAAAATGACCTTTGTAGTCATGCGTCCAATACAGAAAATATACAGTTTTTTGTGATTTTGACCATTCTAGTAGGGATGACCATTTTCTTCAAAAACGTCACTTGTATCAGCGTCTTTTGAATGGTATATTTGCATTTTTATTTCTTTAAACGTAATAAAAGTAAGTTTATACATTTTCTACACATTCGTATTTTGATATTAAGTTTCATTTTGTCCCCGAAAACAACTGACATTTGATTAGTTTTAAGGACACGTGCTCAAATGCTCAAATTTAAACATGGTATTAAATTAATCAAAACTCACTAAAAACCGAATTTGTTAACTTTTAGCTCTTTTTCATCACTTTCATGAACTTTAACAATCCGAATTAAGAAAATTAAATCATACTTTCACTTTAAAGAGCTTTAAAATCATTAAGTGATTTCTTAAGACTTAATTCAGACCATAAAATCGGAATTTTACACATATCTATCCTGTTTTTGACCTGATTTCTATGACAGGCCTAATTCCGGCCAATATGCCTTATAAGGGCGCACACCACCAATACAGCGTCCCATTGAAACACACGTGAAAACACACCTTTTCCGTGCGCGATTTTAGGCCTTTTCGGCAACAAATTGACTATAAAAGTACTACCAATCGATTGCAAATCGATGAAAATTTAATATATGTTTCAATGTACGGGTAGTCTTGTGATTAATTTTCGAGATATGGGCGCTTAAACAGCACCATGACCATTTTCGACCCCTTCTATACCCTGAAAACCCGTTTCTGGCCATTTTTCATTCCGCTGGCCTACTTTATTCAAAAATTGTGTTTTGCACCTTTTGGGGCGATCCAAGTTCATGTATAGGTCTCAATGTTTTATTTAAGCTATAACATGCTTCTCCTTTTCCTTACAAGTCCACAGAAAGACCCAAAATACCTCTAAAAGATTTCGATTTTACCGGAACTCATCCACATTACATCGCTCGCGGAGTGATTTGGTGGTGTGCGCCTTATAAAAGACATAGTTTCAAAATCGGTTCTTTTTTCATAGATTTAGAAACTTTCTTAACTTTTGAGTTGAATCCTCAAGTTTTATTACTCTAGGACATATAGATTTAGAAAAAATGACCTTTGTAGTCATGCGTCCAATACAGAAAATATACAGTTTTTGTGATTTTGACCATTCTAGTAGGGATGACCATTTTCTTCAAAAACGTCACTCGTATCAGCGTCTTTTGAATGGTATATTTGCATTTTATTTCTTTAAACGTAATAAAAGTAAGTTTATACATTTTCTACACATTCGTATTTTGATATTAAGTTTCATTTTGTCCCCCCCCCGAAAACAACTGACATTTGATTAGTTTTAAGGACACGTGCTCAAATGCTCAAATTTAAACATGGTATTAAATTAATCAAAACTCACTAAAACCGAATTTGTTAACTTTTTAGCTCTTTTTCATCACTTTCATGAACTTTAACAATCCGAATTAAGAAAATTAAATCATACTTTCACTTTAAAGAGCTTTAAAATCATTAAGTGATTTCTTAAGACTTAATTCAGACCATAAAATCGGAATTTTACACATATCTATCCTGTTTTTGACCTGATTTCTATGACAGGCCTAATTTTGTTTTTTGTTTTGGTTGAATTTTATGGCGCACTATGAGGTTATCCTAACTCCTTTGTCAAGTTGCACCTGTATAATCCATTCAGTCACAATACATAATTATCTGCTTCACTGCACCCTATCTTCTTCATGCCTAGCTCGTTGTATATCTCTTGCTGTATGCTCGTACGATGAATCCAAATTTGTTTCCTTGTCGACGTGGTAAAAAACCAAACAGTGTCTCTTCAGAGCCACCACAGGCTGAGTCAGCCGAGGAAGGGCTAAAACGTGGTCAATTTTACTTTTGCATGACGCTAGCTTGACTTCCCGCATCCAAGCCTGTTCCCCAGAGCCCAAGTTAGCGTTATCCATCCGACACCACGTGGAGGTTTGGGTTGAGTTGCCCGCGAACAAATACTTTGCCAGCTCTACGGGCCTTGTCGGACAACAGGCCTAATTCCGGCCAATATGCCTTATAAGGGCGCACACCACCAATACAGCGTCCCATTGAAACACACGTGAAAACACACCTTTTCCGTGCGCGATTTTAGGCCTTTTCGGCAACAAATTGACTATAAAAGTACTACCAATCGATTGCAAATCGATGAAAATTTAATATATGTTTCAATGTACGGGTAGTCTTGTGATTAATTTTCGAGATATGGGCGCTTAAACAGCACCATGACCATTTTCGACCCCTTCTATACCCTGAAAACCCGTTTCTGGCCATTTTTCAATCCGCGGGCCTACTTTATTCAAAAATTGTGTTTTGCACCTTTTGGGGCGATCCAAGTTCATGTATAGGTCTCAATGTTTTATTTAAGCTATAACATGCTTCTCCTTTTCCTTACAAGTCCACAGAAAGACTCAAAGTACCTCTAAAATGATCTCGATTTTACCGGAACTCATCCACATTACATCGCTCGCGGAGTGATTTGGTGGTGTGCGCCCTTATAAAAGACATAGTTTCAAAATCGGTTTTTTTTTCATAGATTTAGAAACTTTCTTAACTTTTGAGTTGAATCCTCAAGTTTTATTACTCTAGGACATATAGATTTAGAAAAAATGACCTTTGTAGTCATGCGTCCAATACAGAAAATATACAGTTTTTGTGATTTTGACCATTCTAGTAGGGATGACCATTTTCTTCAAAAACGTCACTCGTATCAGCGTCTTTTTAGTGGTATTTTTGCATTTTTATTTCTTTAAACGTAATAAAAGTAAGTTTATACATTTTCTACACATTCGTATTTTGATATTAAGTTTCATTTTGTCCCCCCCCCCGAAAACAACTGACATTTGATTAGTTTTAAGGACACGTGCTCAAATGCTCAAATTTAAACATGGTATTAAATTAATCAAAACTCACTAAAAACCGAATTTGTTAACTTTTTAGCTCTTTTTCATCACTTTCATGAACTTTAACAATCCGAATTAAGAAAATTAAATCATACTTTCACTTTAAAGAGCTTTAAAATCATTAAGTGATTTCTTAAGACTTAATTCAGACCATAAAATCGGAATTTTACACATATCTATCCTGTTTTTGACCTGATTTCTATGACAGGCCTAATTCCGGCCAATATGAGGTTATTTTCCTTTGTCAAGTTGCACCTGTATAATTCCATTCAACAATACATAATTATCTGACTTAGTTATTTCTATCTTCTTCGTAATTTGCCTAGCTCGTTGTATATATGCTTACGATGAATCCAAAGACTGGTAAGTGTCTCTTCAGAGCCACCACCACTTTTGCTACTATGAATATCCTGTTAGCGTTTTGACCTGATTTCTGCCAGCTCTATGACAGGCCTAATTCCGGCCAATAATAAGGGCGCACACCACCAATACAGCGCCCCATTGAAACACACGTGAAAACACACCTTTCCGTGCGCGATTTTAGGCCTTTTCGGCAACAAATTGACTATAAAAGTACTACCAATCGATTGCAAATCGATGAAAATTTAATATATGTTTCAATGTACGGGTAGTCTTGTGATTAATTTTCGAGATATGGGCGCTTAAACAGCACCATGACCATTTTCGACCCCTTCTATACCCTGAAAACCCGTTTCTGGCCATTTTTCAATCCGCGGGCCTACTTTATTCAAAAATTGTGTTTTGCACCTTTTGGGGCGATCCAAGTTCATGTATAGGTCTCAATGTTTTATTTAAGCTATAACATGCTTCTCCTTTTCCTTACAAGTCCACAGAAAGACCCAAAATACCTCTAAAAGATGTCGATTTTACCGGAACTCATCCACATTACATCGCTCGCGGAGTGATTTGGTGGTGTGCGCCCTTATAAAAGACATAGTTTCAAAATCGGTTCTTTTTTTCATAGATTTAGAAACTTTCTTAACTTTTGAGTTGAATCCTCAAGTTTTATTACTCTAGGACATATAGATTTAGAAAAAATGACCTTTGTAGTCATGCGTCCAATACAGAAAATATACAGTTTTGTTATTTTGACCATTCTAGTAGGGATGACCATTTTCTTCAAAAACGTCACTCGTATCAGCGTCTTTTGAATGGTATATTTGCATTTTTATTTCTTTAAACGTAATAAAAGTAAGTTTATACATTTTCTACACATTCGTATTTTGATATTAAGTTTCATTTTGTCCCCCGAAAACAACTGACATTTGATTAGTTTTAAGGACACGTGCTCAAATGCTCAAATTTAAACATGGTATTAAATTAATCAAAACTCACTAAAACCGAATTTGTTAACTTTTTAGCTCTTTTCATCACTTTCATGAACTTTAACAATCCGAATTAAGAAAATTAAATCATACTTTCACTTTAAAGAGCTTTAAAATCATTAAGTGATTTCTTAAGACTTAATTCAGACCATAAAATCGGAATTTTACACATATCTATCCTGTTTTTGACCTGATTTCTATGACAGGCCTAAATCATGAGGCCATTTCAGTAACTTCAAGTTGCACCTGTATACTTCCATTCCACAAAATACATAAAATCACTGCATAGATAGTTATTTCACCAATATCTCTTTGTATGCTTAAGACCATTGAAATTTAGCCACACATTCAAAATCTTCAAATTACTTTTTACGACTTGAATTGACCTAGAGCCAATTTTATGACCATTCTGTTTTTGAGTTGCCCTGATTTCATGACAGGCCTAATTCCGGCCAATATGCCTTATAAGGGCGCACACCACCAATACAGCGTCCCATTGAAACACACGTGAAAACACACCTTTTCCGTGCGCGATTTTAGGCCTTTTCGGCAACAAATTGACTATAAAAGTACTACCAATCGATTGCAAATCGATGAAAATTTAATATATGTTTCAATGTACGGGTAGTCTTGTGATTAATTTTCGAGATATGGGCGCTTAAACAGCACCATGACCATTTTCGACCCCTTCTATACCCTGAAAACCCGTTTCTGGCCATTTTTCAATCCGCGGGCCTACTTTATTCAAAATTGTGTTTTGCACCTTTTGGGGCGATCCAAGTTCATGTATAGGTCTCAATGTTTTATTTAAGCTATAACATGCTTCTCCTTTTCCTTACAAGTCCACAGAAAGACCCAAAATACCTCTAAAAAGATTTCGATTTTACCGGAACTCATCCACATTACATCGCTCGCGGAGTGATTTGGTGGTGTGCGCCCTTATAAAAGACATAGTTTCAAAATCGGTTCTTTTTTTCATAGATTTAGAAACTTTCTTAACTTTTGAGTTGAATCCTCAAGTTTTATTACTCTAGGACATATAGATTTAGAAAAAATGACCTTTGTAGTCATGCGTCCAATACAGAAAATATACAGTTTTTGTGATTTTGACCATTCTAGTAGGGATGACCATTTTCTTCAAAAACGTCACTCGTATCAGCGTCTTTTGAATGGTATATTTGCATTTTTATTTCTTTAAACGTAATAAAAGTAAGTTTATACATTTTCTACACATTCGTATTTTGATATTAAGTTTCATTTTGTCCCCCCGAAAACAACTGACATTTGATTAGTTTTAAGGACACGTGCTCAAATGCTCAAATTTAAACATGGTATTAAATTAATCAAAACTCACTCAAAACTCACTTTCATGAACTTTAACAATCCGAATTAAGAAAATTAAATCATACTTTCACTTTAAAGAGCTTTAAAATCATTAAGTGATTTCTTAAGACTTAATTCAGACCATAAAATCGGAATTTTACACATATCTATCCTGTTTTTGACCTGATTTCTATGACAGGCCTAATTCCGGCCAATATGCCTTATAAGGGCGCACACCACCAATACAGCGTCCCATTGAAACACACGTGAAAACACACCTTTTCCGTGCGCGATTTTTAGGCCTTTTCGGCAACAAATTGACTATAAAAGTACTACCAATCGATTGCAAATCGATGAAAATTTAATATATGTTTCAATGTACGGGTAGTCTTGTGATTAATTTTTCGAGATATGGGCGCTTAAACAGCACCATGACCATTTTCGACCCCTTCTATACCCTGAAAACCGTTTCTGGCCATTTTTCAATCCGCGGGCCTACTTTATTCAAAAATTGTGTTTTGCACCTTTTGGGGCGATCCAAGTTCATGTATAGGTCTCAATGTTTTATTTAAGCTATAACATGCTTCTCCTTTTCCTTACAAGTCCACAGAAAGACCCAAAATACCTCTAAAAAAGATTTCGATTTTACCGGAACTCATCCACATTACATCGCTCGCGGAGTGATTTGGTGGTGTGCGCCCTTATAAAAGACATAGTTTCAAAATCGGTTCTTTTTTTCATAGATTTAGAAACTTTCTTAACTTTTGAGTTGAATCCTCAAGTTTTATTACTCTAGGACATATAGATTTAGAAAAAATGACCTTTGTAGTCATGCGTCCAATACAGAAAATATACAGTTTTGGGATTTTGACCATTCTAGTAGGGATGACCATTTTCTTCAAAAACGTCACTCGTATCAGCGTCTTTTGAATGGTATATTTGCATTTTATTTCTTTAAACGTAATAAAAGTAAGTTTATACATTTTCTACACATTCGTATTTTGATATTAAGTTTCATTTTCCCCCGAAAACAACTGACATTTGATTAGTTTTAAGGACACGTGCTCAAATGCTCAAATTTAAACATGGTATTAAATTAATCAAAACTCACTAAAAACCGAATTTGTTAACTTTTTAGCTCTTTTTCATCACTTTCATGAACTTTAACAATCCGAATTAAGAAAATTAAATCATACTTTCACTTTAAAGAGCTTTAAAATCATTAAGTGATTTCTTAAGACTTAATTCAGACCATAAAATCGGAATTTTACACATATCTATCCTGTTTTTGACCTGATTTCTATGACAGGCCTAATTCCGGCCAATATGCCTTATAAGGGCGCACACCACCAATACAGCGTCCCATTGAAACACACGTGAAAACACACCTTTTCCGTGCGCGATTTTAGGCCTTTTCGGCAACAAATTGACTATAAAAGTACTACCAATCGATTGCAAATCGATGAAAATTTAATATATGTTTCAATGTACGGGTAGTCTTGTGATTAATTTTTCGAGATATGGGCGCTTAAACAGCACCATGACCATTTTCGACCCCTTCTATACCCTGAAAACCCGTTTCTGGCCATTTTTCAATCCGCGGGCCTACTTTATTCAAAAATTGTGTTTTGCACCTTTTGGGGCGATCCAAGTTCATGTATAGGTCTCAATGTTTTATTTAAGCTATAACATGCTTCTCCTTTTCCTTACAAGTCCACAGAAAGACCCAAAATACCTCTAAAAAGATTTCGATTTTACCGGAACTCATCCACATTACATCGCTCGCGGAGTGATTTGGTGGTGTGCGCCCTTATAAAGACATAGTTTCAAAATCGGTTCTTTTTTTCATAGATTTAGAAACTTTCTTAACTTTTGAGTTGAATCCTCAAGTTTTATTACTCTAGGAAATATAGATTTAGAAAAAATGACTTTTTTAGTCATTCTTCCAATAAAGAAAATATACAGTTTTTGTGATTTTGACCATTCTAGTAGGGATGACCATTTTCTTCAAAAACGTCACTCGTATCAGCGTCTTTTGAATGGTATATTTGCATTTTTATTTCTTTAAACGTAATAAAAGTAAGTTTATACATTTTCTACACATTCGTATTTTGATATTAAGTTTCATTTTGTCCCCCGAAAACAACTGACATTTGATTAGTTTTAAGGACACGTGCTCAAATGCTCAAATTTAAAAAAGGTATTAAATTAATCAATACTCACTAAAAACCGAATTTGTTAACTGTTTAGCTCTTTTTCATCACTTTCATGAACTTTAACAATCCGAATTAAGAAAATTAAATCATACTTTCACTTTAAAGAGCTTTAAAATCATTAAGTGATTTCTTAAGACTTAATTCAGACCATAAAATCGGAATTTTACACATATCTATCCTGTTTTTGACCTGATTTCTATGACAGGCCTAATTCCGGCCAATATGCCTTATAAAAGACATAGTTTCAAAATCGGTTCTTTTTTTCATAGATTTAGAAACTTTCTTAACTTTTGAGTTGAATCCTCAAGTTTTATTACTCTAGGACATATAGATTTAGAAAAAATGACCTTTGTAGTCATGCGTCCAATACAGAAAATATACAGTTTTTGTGATTTTGACCATTCTAGTAGGGATGACCATTTTCTTCAAAAACGTCACTCGTATCAGCGTCTTTTGAATGGTATATTTGCATTTTTATTTCTTTAAACGTAATAAAAGTAAGTTTATACATTTTCTACACATTCGTATTTTGATATTAAGTTTCATTTTGTCCCCCGAAAACAACTGACATTTGATTAGTTTTAAGGACACGTGCTCAAATGCTCAAATTTAAACATGGTATTAAATTAATCAAAACTCACTAAAAACCGAATTTGTTAATTTTTAGCTCTTTTTCATCACTTTCATGAACTTTAACAATCCGAATTAAGAAAATTAAATCATACTTTCACTTTAAAGAGCTTTAAAATCATTAAGTGATTTCTTAAGACTTAATTCAGACCATAAAATCGGAATTTTACACATATCTATCCTGTTTTTGACCTGATTTCTATGACAGGCCTAATTCCGGCCAATATGCCTTATAAGGGCGCACACCACCAATACAGCGTCCCATTGAAACACACGTGAAAACACACCTTTTCCGTGCGCGATTTTAGGCCTTTTCGGCAACAAATTGACTATAAAAGTACTACCAATCGATTGCAAATCGATGAAAATTTAATATATGTTTCAATGTACGGGTAGTCTTGTGATTAATTTTCGAGATATGGGCGCTTAAACAGCACCATGACCATTTTCGACCCCTTCTATACCCTGAAAACCCGTTTCTGGCCATTTTTCAAGCCGCGGGCCTACTTTATTCAAAAATTGTGTTTTGCACCTTTTGGGGCGATCCAAGTTCATGTATAGGTCTCAATGTTTTATTTAAGCTATAACATGCTTCTCCTTTTCCTTACAAGTCCACAGAAAGACCCAAAATACCTCTAAAAAGATTTCGATTTTACCGGAACTCATCCACATTACATCGCTCGCGGAGTGATTTGGTGGTGTGCGCCCTTATAAAAGACATAGTTTCAAAATCGGTTCTTTTTTTCATAGATTTAGAAACTTTCTTAACTTTTGAGTTGAATCCTCAAGTTTTATTACTCTAGGACATATAGATTTAGAAAAAATGACCTTTGTAGTCATGCGTCCAATACAGAAAATATACAGTTTTTGTGATTTTGACCATTCTAGTAGGGATGACCATTTTCTTCAAAAACGTCACTCGTATCAGCGTCTTTTGAATGGTATATTTGCATTTTATTTCTTTAAATGTAATAAAAGTAAGTTTATACATTTTCTACACATTCGTATTTTGATATTAAGTTTCATTTGTCCCCGAAAACAACTGACATTTGATTAGTTTTAAGGACACGTGCTCAAATGCTCAAATTTAAACATGGTATTAAATTAATCAAAACTCACTAAAACCGAATTTGTTAACTTTTTAGCTCTTTTCATCACTTTCATGAACTTTAACAATCCGAATTAAGAAAATTAAATCATACTTTCACTTTAAAGAGCTTTAAAATCATTAAGTGATTTCTTAAGACTTAATTCAGACCATAAAATCGGAATTTTACACATATCTATCCTGTTTTTGACCTGATTTCTATGACAGGCCTAATTCCGGCCAATATGCCTTATAAAAGACATAGTTTCAAAATCGGTTCTTTTTTTCATAGATTTAGAAACTTTCTTAACTTTTGAGTTGAATCCTCAAGTTTTATTACTCTAGGACATATAGATTTAGAAAAAATGACCTTTGTAGTCATGCGTCCAATACAGAAAATATACAGTTTTTGTGATTTTGACCATTCTAGTAGGGATGACCATTTTCTTCAAAAACGTCACTCGTATCAGCGTCTTTTGAATGGTATATTTGCATTTTATTTCTTTAAACGTAATAAAAGTAAGTTTATACATTTTCTACATTCGTATTTTGATATTAAGTTTCATTTTGTCCCCCGAAAACAACTGACATTTGATTAGTTTTAAGGACACGTGCTCAAATGCTCAAATTTAAACATGGTATTAAATTAATCAAAACTCACTAAAACCGAATTTGTTAACTTTTTAGCTCTTTTTCATCACTTTCATGAACTTTAACAATCCGAATTAAGAAAATTAAATCATACTTTCACTTTAAAGAGCTTTAAAATCATTAAGTGATTTCTTAAGACTTAATTCAGACCATAAAATCGGAATTTTACACATATCTATCCTGTTTTTGACCTGATTTCTATGACAGGCCTAATTCCGGCCAATATGCCTTATAAAAGACATAGTTTCAAAATCGGTTCTTTTTTTCATAGATTTAGAAACTTTCTTAACTTTTGAGTTGAATCCTCAAGTTTTATTACTCTAGGACATATAGATTTAGAAAAAATGACCTTTGTAGTCATGCGTCCAATACAGAAAATATACAGTTTTTGTGATTTTGACCATTCTAGTAGGGATGACCATTTTCTTCAAAAAAACGTCACTCGTATCAGCGTCTTTTTGAATGGTATATTTGCATTTTTATTTCTTTAAACGTAATAAAAGTAAGTTTATACATTTTCTACACATTCGTATTTTGATATTAAGTTTCATTTTGTCCCCCCCCCGAAAACAACTGACATTTGATTAGTTTTAAGGACACGTGCTCAAATGCTCAAATTTAAACATGGTATTAAATTAATCAAAACTCACTAAAAACCGAATTTGTTAACTTTTTAGCTCTTTTTCATCACTTTCATGAACTTTAACAATCCGAATTAAGAAAATTAAATCATACTTTCACTTTAAAGAGCTTTAAAATCATTAAGTGATTTCTTAAGACTTAATTCAGACCATAAAATCGGAATTTTACACATATCTATCCTGTTTTTGACCTGATTTCTATGACAGGCCTAATTCCGGCCAATATGCCTTATAAGGGCGCACACCACCAATACAGCGTCCCATTGAAACACACGTGAAAACACACCTTTTCCGTGCGCGATTTTATGCCTTTTCGGCAACAAATTGACTATAAAAGTACTACCAATCGATTGCAAATCGATGAAAATTTAATATATGTTTCAATGTACGGGTAGTCTTGTGATTAATTTTCGAGATATGGGCGCTTAAACAGCACCATGACCATTTTCGACCCCTTCTATACCCTGAAAACCCGTTTCTGGCCATTTTTCAATCCGCGGGCCTACTTTATTCAAAAATTGTGTTTTGCACCTTTTGGGGCGATCCAAGTTCATGTATAGGTCTCAATGTTTTATTTAAGCTATAACATGCTTCTCCTTTTCCTTACAAGTCCACAGAAAGACCCAAAATACCTCTAAAAAGATTTCGATTTTACCGGAACTCATCCACATTACATCGCTCGCGGAGTGATTTGGTGGGGTTCGCCCTTATATAAGACATAGTTTCAAAATCGGTTCTTTTTTCATAGATTTAGAAACTTTCTTAACTTTTGAGTTGAATCCTCAAGTTTTATTACTCTAGGACATATAGATTTAGAAAAAATGACCTTTGTAGTCATGCGTCCAATACAGAAAATATACAGTTTTTGTGATTTTGACCATTCTAGTAGGGATGACCATTTTCTTCAAAAACGTCACTCGTATCAGCGTCTTTTGAATGGTATATTTGCATTTTTATTTCTTTAAATGTAATAAAAGTAAGTTTATACATTTTCTACACATTCGTATTTTGATATTAAGTTTCATTTTGTCCCCCGAAAACAACTGACATTTGATTAGTTTTAAGGACACGTGCTCAAATGCTCAAATTTAAACATGGTATTAAATTAATCAAAACTCACTAAAAACCGAATTTGTTAACTTTTTAGCTCTTTTTCATCACTTTCATGAACTTTAACAATCCGAATTAAGAAAATTAAATCATACTTTCACTTTAAAGAGCTTTAAAATCATTAAGTGATTTCTTAAGAATTAATTCAGACCATAAAATCGGAATTTTACACACATCTATCCTGTTTTGACCTGATTTCTATGACAGGCCTAATTCCGGCCAATATGCCTTATAAAAGGGCGCACACCACCAATACAGCGTCCCATTGAAACACACGTGAAAAACACACCTTTTCCGTGCGCGATAGGCCTTTTCGGCAACAAATTTCATAGAAGTACTACCAATCGATTGCATTTCGATGAAAATTTAATGTACCATATGTTTCAATGTGCAGGTAGTCTTTGATTAATTTTTCGAGATATCGCTTAAACAGCACCATGACCATTTTCGACCCCTTCTATATCCTGTTTAGTTGTGTTTTGCACCTTTTGGGGGCGATCATGGTATTAAATTTCATGAAAGGTCTCAATGTTTTATTTTAGCTATAACATGCTTCATCACTTTCATGAACTTTAACAACTTTCTTAATCCTGTTTTTTGACCTGATTTCTGGGTGACAGGCCTAATTCCGGCCAATATGCCTTATAAAAAGACATAGTTTCAAAATCGGTTCTTTTTTCATAGATTTAGAAACTTTCTTAACTTTTGAGTTGAATCCTCAAGTTTTATTACTCTAGGACATATAGATTTAGAAAAATGACCTTTGTAGTCATGCGTCCAATACAGAAAATATACAGTTTTTGTGATTTTGACCATTCTAGTAGGGATGACCATTTTCTTCAAAAACGTCACTCGTATCAGCGTCTTTTGAATGGTATATTTGCATTTTATTTCTTTAAACGTAATAAAAGTAAGTTTATACATTTTCTACACATTCGTATTTTGATATTAAGTTTCATTTTGTCCCCGAAAACAACTGACATTTGATTAGTTTTAAGGACACGTGCTCAAATGCTCAAATTTAAACATGGTATTAAATTAATCAAAACTCACTAAAAACCGAATTTGTTAACTTTTTAGCTCTTTTTCATCACTTTCATGAACTTTAACAATCCGAATTAAGAAAATTAAATCATACTTTCACTTTAAAGAGCTTTAAAATCATTAAGTGATTTCTTAAGACTTAATTCAGACCATAAAATCGGAATTTTACACATATCTATCCTGTTTTTGACCTGATTTCTATGACAGGCCTAATTCCGGCCAATATGCCTTATAAGGGCGCACACCACCAATACAGCGTCCCATTGAAACACACGTGAAAACACACCTTTTCCGTGCGCGATTTTAGGCCTTTTCGGCAACAAATTGACTATAATAATACTACCAATCGATTGCAAATCGATGAAAATTTAATATATGTTTCAATGTACGGGTAGTCTTGTGATTAATTTTCGAGATATGGGCGCTTAAACAGCACCATGACCATTTTCGACCCCTTCTATACCCTGAAAACCCGTTTCTGGCCATTTTTCAATCGCTCTTTCCTACTTTATTCAAAAATTGTGTTTTTCTCCTTTTGGCGCGATCCAAGTTCATGTATAGGTCTCAATGTTTTATTTAAGCTATAACATGCTTCTCCTTTTCCTTACAAGTCCACAGAAAGACCCAAAATACCTCTAAAAAGATTTCGATTTTACCGGAACTCATCCACATTACATCGCTCGCGGAGTGATTTGGTGGTGTGCGCCCTTATAAAAGACATAGTTTCAAAATCGGTTCTTTTTTTCATAGATTTAGAAACTTTCTTAACTTTTGAGTTGAATCCTCAAGTTTTATTACTCTAGGACATATAGATTTAGAAAAATGACCTTTGTAGTCATGCGTCCAATACAGAAAATATACAGTTTTTGTGATTTTGACCATTCTAGTAGGGATGACCATTTTCTTCAAAAAACGTCACTCGTATCAACGTCTTTTGAATGGTATATTTGCATTTTATTTCTTTAAACGTAATAAAAGTAAGTTTATACATTTTCTACACATTCGTATTTTTGATATTAAGTTTCATTTTGTCCCCCCGAAAACAACTGACATTTGATTAGTTTTAAGGACACGTGCTCAAATGCTCAAATTTAAACATGGTATTAAATTAATCAAAACTCACTAAAAACCGAATTTGTTAACTTTTAGCTCTTTTCATCACTTTCATGAACTTTAACAATCCGAATTAAGAAAATTAAATCATACTTTCACTTTAAAGAGCTTTAAAATCATTAAGTGATTTCTTAAGACTTAATTCAGACCATAAAATCGGAATTTTACACATATCTATCCTGTTTTTGACCTGATTTCTATGACAGGCCTAATTCCGGCCAATATGCCTTATAAAAGACATAGTTTCAAAATCGGTTTTTTTTCATAGATTTAGAAACTTTCTTAACTTTGAGGTTGAATGCGCTCAAGTTTTACTTACTCTAGGACATATAGATTTAGAAAAATGACATTTGTCGGCATGCGTCCAATACAGAAAATATACAGTTTTTGTGATTTTGACCATTCTAGTAGGGATGACCATTTTCTTCAAATAAGTCACTCGTATCAGCGTGTTTTGAATGCTATATTTGCATTTTTATTTCTTTAAACGTAATAAAAGTAAGTTTATACATTTTTCTACATTCGTATTTTTGATATTAAGTTTCATTTGTCCCTTCAGAAACAACTGACATTTGATTAGTTATAAGGACACGTGCTCAAATGCTCAAATTTAAACATGGTATTAAATTAATCAAAACTCACTAAAAACCGAATTTGTTAACTTTTTAGCTCTTTTTCTTTACTTTCATGAACTTTAACAATCCTAATTAAGAAAATTAAATCGTACTTTCACTTTAAAAAGCTTTAAAATCATTAAGTGATTTCTTAAGAATTAATTCAGACCATAAAATCGGAATTTTGCCACATATCTATCCTGTTTTGACCTGATTTCAACAGGCCTAATTCCGGCCAATATGCCTTATAAGGGCGCACACCAGCAATACAGCGTCCCATTGGAACACACGTGAAAACACACCTTTTCCGTGCGCGATTTTAGGCCTTTTCGGCAACAAATTGACTATAAAAAGTACTACCACTCGATTGCAAATCGATGAAAATTTCATATATGTTCCAATGTACGGGTAGTCTTGTGATTAATTTTTCGAGATATGGGCGCTTAAACAGCACCATGACCATTTTCGACCCCTTCTATACCCTGAAAACCCGTTTCTGGCCATTTTTCAATCCGCGGGCCTACTTTATTCAAAAATTGTGTTTTGCACCTTTTGGGGCGATCCAAGTTCATGTATAGGTCTCAATGTTTTATTTAGCTATAACATGCTTCTCCTTTTCACTTACAAGTCCACAGAAAGACCCAAAATACTCTAAAGATTTCGATTTTACTGAACTCATCCACATTACATCGCTCATGAGTGATTTGGTGGTGTGCGCCCTTATAAAAGACATAGTTTCAAAATCGGTTCTTTTTTTCATAGATTTAGAAACTTTCTTAACTTTTGAGTTGAATCCTCAAGTTTTTATTACTCTAGGACATATAGATTTAGAAAAAAAATGAGCCTTTGTAAGTCATGCGTCCAATACAGAAAATATACGAATTTTTGTGATTTTTGACCATTCTGTGGGATGACCATTTTTCTTCAAAAACATCACTCATATCAGCGTCTTTTGAATGGTATATTTGCATTTTTATTTCTTTTAAACGTAATAAAAGTAAGTTTATACATTTTTCTACATTCATTTAAATATTTTGATATTAAAGTTTCATTTTGTCCCGAAAACAACTGACGTTGATTAGTTTTAAGGACACGTGCTCAAATGCTCAAATTTAAACATGGTATTAAATTAATCAAAACTCACTAAAAACCGAATTTGTTAACTTTTTAGCTCTTTTTCATCACTTT